>NW_027101068.1:287500-290000 GCF_029633855.1 Hoplias malabaricus
ACCTGGTGAGTGTTGGAACGCAAACCTCCCCACCCAAACTTCGGCCCGGAAGGGGGAGTGTAGGACTCCCTCTAGAAAGGACGGAGGGGGAGGTACCCCGCCTGATTGAGACAATGACTTTCGTCAATTCAAGCTTGAGAGCAAGTTTTGACGAGATAAACGATAATCAGGAGCCTGAAACTAGTGGTCGAAGTGACTCAACCGCTGAATTGCCTTCGATAGTAGGAGAGACACCACCCTCACCTCACGCACCGATTGGGCCCACCATACCCGACGGTGCATCTGTTCAGGACACCCCCTCGGGGGAGATAGAGCAGACATGCTTGGTGGTGGAACTCCCGGACCAGGACATAGTCTGTAAGCTTTGTGGCGTGCGACCAGGGAAAATCACTCAGGCAGCAAGGCACTTTGCCGCCTGTCATAAGACTACTCTGGTGACGTACAGTTGTCGTAAGTGTGGCAGGGGCAGTGAGAACAGCCACTCCATCAGCACTCACTACCCTAAGTGCAAGGGGAGGGCAGAAGGAGTACAGGCCGATCAACTGGCCCATCGATGTGGTAGTTGCGAAGCGTCCTTTGCAACTAAGAGCGGGCTTAGCCAACACAAACGACACGTCCACCCAAGTGAACGGAATATGGAGAGGATCGCGGAGGTACGCTCCAAGAAGGTGAAGGGGGGTGCGACCTCGCTATGGAGTGCTAAGGAGGTGGAAGAGTTACTGAAGCTCGAGGAGAGATATGCGGGCGAGAGGTACATTAACATGGCGATCGCCAAGCATCTCCCCAGTAAAACTAGCGAGCAGGTAAGGGAGAAAAGACGTCGGCTTGTCAGGACCCCCATAAATCCGTCAGAGGATCATAGCGGTGATCTGAGACAGGAGATGCCAGCGCCACCCCTGGTTCAGGGGATCGCCGAGAAATTGAAAGAGAGGGCGGCCTCCCTGGATCTTTCTCTGAGCGAGCTCGGCGGCAGTGGGGATTTGCCAAGGGAGGATCACGAGTTGGGTGAGCTCGTGGAGGCTACGGCCTCGGCTTTGAGGGGGAGGCTGGGAGCTGGTGTCTCGAGTGCTCTGAGTCATAGTACTCCTGGTAGTAGGCAACGAGGGGCAGGCCGTGTTTTCAGAAACCCTCAGGGAGGAAACAGGGCGGCCAAGCGGAAGACTTATAGGAAACATCAGAGGATGTTCCTTAAGGATCCTGCGAGGCTAGCCAGTGAAATCCTTGATGGAGTGGAAGGAACAGAATGTCCAATCCCACTGGCCATTATAGAGCAAGCGTACAGGACCAGTTGGGAAGGGAATGTCAACTTTGCTGGACTAGGCCAATTTACATCATCAGGAGAAACGGACAACGAGTGCTTTGCAGAGCCAATCACGGCCAAATCTGTAAAAGCTGCCCTAGGCAAGATCAAGCGCGACACCGCCCCGGGCCCAGACAGGATCACAAAGCAGATGCTAAGTGACTGGGATCCGAAAGGCGAAAAACTGGCACGGCTGTACACCACGTGGTTGGTCAGCGGAGTGGTACCCAGGGCTTTCAAGGAATGTCGGACAACACTAATTCCTAAATCTACTGATCGGGAGGCGCTCAATGACGTGGGGAACTGGAGACCCATCACCATTGGATCAGTGATTTTAAGGCTCTTTTCTAAGATTCTGGCGGAGAGGCTGGCGCGTGCTTGCCCATTGAATCCTAGACAAAGGGGGTTCATCCGCGCCCCTGGGTGTTCCGAGAACCTAAAGGTTCTGCAAGGCCTTCTCGGACACTGCAAAAAAGAGCGGGGCCAGCTTGCGGTAGTGTTTGTCGATTTCGCGAAGGCTTTCGACTCCATCTCTCATGATCACATCCTGTGTGCACTGATGCAGAGACAGGTTGACCATCACGTGATTAAGCTGATCCAATCAGCTTATGTGGACTGCGTGACCAGAATCATTGTCAATGGGGACAAGACGGACCCCATTGAGATGAAGGTTGGAGTGAAGCAGGGAGATTCTATGTCTCCAATCCTCTTCAACCTGGCTATGGATCCCCTGATCCAAGCCCTCGACAACCTTGGAAGTGGCTATATGGTAGGAGGTACTAGGGTTAGTACCTTAGCGTTTGCAGATGATCTTGTCCTGATTAGTGACTCCTGGGAAGGCATGAGAGACAACATCGCTATCCTAGACACATTCTGCGAGAAGACGGGGCTTAGGGTTCAGCCCAAGAAATGTCACGGGTTCCTGATTGGGAAGGGAGTTACCTCCTTCACGGTCAATAACTGTAAGGCGTGGAGGTTGGGAAAGGAACCAATTCATCTCATCAGCCCTGATGAGATGGAGAAATATCTGGGGGCAAGGGTGAATCCTTGGGTGGGGATCACCAAGCCAGATATCCACACCCAGCTGAGGGAGTGGGTGACTAAGATCAACAATGCTCTTCTCAAACCAGTCCAAAAAGTCAGAATGTTGAATAACTTTGCAATTCCCAGGATGATCTATCTGGCTGATCACTGCGACTT
>NW_027101068.1:295000-308169 GCF_029633855.1 Hoplias malabaricus
CCAGTGCGCTCAGGGGAACACGCCACGAAGTTCCGCGCCCTCGCTGAGTCTCTACTCCTCACGTGGAAAGAGATATGAATAATCAAAGTTTGGGCCTTTTATCCGCAATTTTTCATCAGTCCACCAGGTGGCACATGGAATGTCCCAACACATGTATATTATATTGGGTTTGGGATGGGGTATTTCCGGCCTCCGAATATATTGGAAGTGGGATGGTTGTCCAATTGCTGTCAAATATATTGGAAGTGGGATGGTTGTCCAATTGCAATATATTCTGATGGTGTCAAATATATTGGAAGTGGGATGGTTGTCCAATTGTAATATA
Source organism: Hoplias malabaricus (assembly GCF_029633855.1). Lineage (NCBI taxonomy): Eukaryota > Metazoa > Chordata > Actinopteri > Characiformes > Erythrinidae > Hoplias > Hoplias malabaricus. Next base: position 295,326 of record NW_027101068.1, read on the forward strand.
TTCTGATGGTGTCAAATACATTGGAAGAGGGATGGTTGTCCAATGGCAATATATTCTGATGGTGTCAAATATATTGGAAGTGGGATGGTTGTCCTGATGGTGTCTAATATATTGGAAGTGGGATGGTTGTCCAATTGCAATATATTCTGATGGTGTCAAATATATTGGAAGAGGGATGGTTGTCCAATTGCAATATATTCTGATGGTGTCAAATATATTGGAAGTGGGATGGTTGTCCTGATGGTGTCTAATATATTGGAAGTGGGATGGTTGTCCAATTGCAATATATTCTGATGGTGTCAAATATATTGGAAGTGGGATGGTTGTCCTGATGGTGTCTAATATATTGGAAGTGGGATGGTTGTCCAATTGCAATATATTCTGATGGTGTCAAATATATTGGAAGTGGGATGGTTGTCCAATTCCCATACATCCTGATGGTGTCAAATATATTGGAAGAGGGATGGTTGTCCAATTGCAATATATTCTGATGGTGTCAAATATATTGGAAGTGGGATGGTTGTCCTGATGGTGTCTAATATATTGGAAGTGGGATGGTTGTCCAATTGCAATATATTCTGATGGTGTCAAATATATTGGAAGTGGGATGGTTATCCTGATGGTGTCTAATATATTGGAAGTGGGATGGTTGTCCAATTGCAATATATTCTGATGGTGTCAAATATATTGGAAGTGGGATGGTTGTCCAATTCCCATACATCCTGATGGTGTCAAATATATTGTAAGTGGGATAGTTGTCCAATTCCCCTATATCCTGATGGTGTCAAATATATTGGAAATGAGATGGTTGTCCAATTACCATACATCCTTATGGCTTCAAATATATTGTAAGTGGGATGCTTGTTCAATTACCATATATATTGTGTCAAATATGTTCAAAGTGGGATGGTGTCCCATCACTACATATTGTCATCAGAGCACGTTTTAGGAAAACATAATTGTAATGTCTAAAAATACATTTAGCCATATATCCCATGACTCCCTGATCTCATATCTGTCTTTGGAGTTGTAAAATTCTACTGTCCAAAATCCATATATTTTTTTTTGACTTGAATATATTGGAAGTAGGATTATCAGATCTCAGCTTCAGAACAACATAAGAGGTTTTTACAAACGGGTCTATCTTTGTCTGGGTCTATCTTACTCAGCGTGTGAGTTTGGAGAAGATTGGAGAGAATAAATATTTTCACTCAAAAAAACTAAAAGGGGTCCCCCTATGAGTTGTTTTTAAGTGAAAAAATTTATGTCCTCCAATCATCTCCAAACTCACACCCTGAGTTGATGACACTCAGACTTAGACGAAACTGGTCTTACTTTGAAGATATTTCACTCCTAAGCCAAGATCTGATAATCCAACTTCCAATATATTCCAGTCAAAAACATATATGGGTTTTTGACAGTAGAATTTTACACTTCTAATTACAGAAAAAGGATCAGAGGGACTTGGGCTGTATGGAAACATGTATTTTTTTTAACTATATAAAATGTTTTCCCAAAATGTATAAGTCTTTACTTTAACCATCCCAATTGCAATATATTTGACACAAGTGTTATATATTATATTTAAGCAGTACATTTCTTCGTAGATGTCTTTCAGTAACTGTAAAACATTTATTTTAATTATTTGTAATTTGCTAAGACACATGGAAGACCTTTACATCCCGAGGTAGTGATAGCTTACAACCTGGTCTCACACCTACTTGTGATATAGTCACATATATAGGAGACTGCAATTCATGCTGAAAATATGCGATATGTCACGAATTGCAGATTACTATATCACGAGTAGGTGTGAGACCGGGCTGTAGCTTAACATTACTGGCTGATGTAACTTTGCTAACTGACAAAGCGACACATTTATGTTATGATTAAAACCAATATTTAACAAAAAATATATTCATTAAACACATGAAAAGTGTTGTATTCTAATCAAATGATATTTAAACTCCCGCACGAGTTATGCACAGGGGCCGTGTCTTCATTAATTCAGACTTATTATCCTGGATTTAAGTCCTTTATAGAGTATTTAGTTATTTTTTATAACGTCTCTTCCTTACACATGTAAACAATCGTACACACACAAAAATGCGTGTATTTGTATAACTAAAAATGTGAGTCTGTAAACAAGTTTTAGTCCCCACACCGAGATTATATCCATCTACACACAGACAAAGAGAGAGTCCACCAGTTTCGCTACACTACACTTTGTTTGGGTTTTTATGTACTGTTTCTAATTCTATATTTTTGTTGTGATATCAGTTATAATTGAATATGTATTTTGTCTCGTTCACCAGTGATATTTTTCAGTTACTGTAGTTAAAACAGCATTTAACTAATCCATACGGGCCTACTTACATATTCATGATTGGATTTACATCACACACTGTAGCTGACACGAAACATAAATCCTTTGTGAACGTAGTCCCTACGTTTCATCTGAATTATTCATAACATAGTGAGCGAAGCACTGACCTATGGCTACGTTGAGCCCTACGTGAGCAGTGTGAAGACAGCAATATTAGTAAGCTGATCCCCATAGCAACTGGAAGTTAATTTTTCACAATAAAAAACCTCTGGTGTTTAGTACCTTAAAATTTGTAAACATGCATATTATTATATAACTTCATTCATAACATGCTCTAAAGCTTTTCATAATTGTATATCAAACAAACATCACTATTCTCTCACACTATGTGTGTGACACATACTGAGATTTGACATTGATAAATTATGTGCATTCTTTTAATAGCATACTGCTAAACAATACAGTGTCAATACAAACCCATGGTGAAATTAACTTTCCAGATCCTCCTCTTTCTGTAAACGTATTGTATGTTTAACGATACATTAAGTTACTCATGTTTTATTTAATTATGTGTATCTACTTCTATATATAAATTAAGAGAGGATAAATCTCCTTCAAAATGAAATTGAACAAAAAATTCTGAATTAAAAAAGGGCTTTTTCAGCAGTTCAGTGGTGGTTGAAGTGAGGGGTTTATATATATATATATATATATATATATATATATATATATATATATATATATATATGTGTGTGTGTGTGTGTGTGTGTGCTTTTAAACGTATTTATATATGTATAATGTTAATACAAAATCTCATAAAAAACATGGTCAAATCCAATACGCTTAGAGACCAACGACATTCCTTACACCTGGACCCCCATGACTACTGACGAAGAACACTCAGAAAAGTGACACTGAGCCTGCTGTGGGCCAACGCTGTTTTCTGACTGTGACTCTGAGCCGAGTGTAGTCAATTCACAAAAAACATTATAAGAACGCAGTACCAAAGCATGGCTCAATTTTGCATGTAGGTATTTGAGTATACACTAAGTAGGCTACAAGCTTATTGTTTTTAGTCCAATACACTTTATAAACTTGAATTCCTCTGTTTTTTTTTCATTTGTTTTAAATTATGCTCTAAACGTGTTGGATTCTCCGTGTTGACACGTAGCGTATAATTTCGTGTTAACACGTTAAGGTATTGACGCGTTATGAACGTGTTAACACGTTAAGTTTGTGTATTTCGTGAATCATGATGCTTTACTGCCACCAACTGGTGTATGGCGTTATTGCTGAAACAACATAAAGCCTTAACTTACCAAATAACGGAAACAATTCCAGTGTTTAATGTTCTGAACAATGTTTATGAGATTTTGTATAAACATTATACAAACATAATATTTATATAAACATAAATACGTTTAAAAGCGCACACAAACATAGATATATATACCCCTCACTTCAACCACCACTGAATTTACTGCTGAAAAAAGCCCTTTTTTAATTCAGATTTTTTTGTTCAATATAATTTTGAAGGAGATTTATCCTATCTTAACATATATAAGTATGTGGCCACAAATGGGTCCACAATTCCATTTAGACCTAACAGGTGGTGGTGGGGTCTTAGTTCCGAAAAGCCATTTAGTGGACAAAATAGCAGTTGCTTACCTCTTCGTAGTACCACACCATCCCAATCCACATATATGATACGCCGCTTGGTGGACCTTATCGGCCTAGCGCGCGGCGCCCCCTAGACGATTTACTTTGCAGAGCCCGGGGTCGGGTCCTGGGCACACGTGGTGAGAGCTAAAAATCCTCAAAGTTTGGGCCTTTTACCCGCACTTTTGCATCAATCCACCAGGTGGCTCCCGGAACGTCCCGATTCCAATATATTCCATTACAGGCAAATATATTGGGATTGGGATGGCGTATATATTTATCATTCGTTGAAGTGTTTTGTAATGTTTTTAATACTTTTAACATGCCCAACATCCATAGACATTAACATTTTTAAAGTGTTGGCTACTTTGATAAGGCAACACAAACGTCCTTTCACAAAGTTTCCAACTATCTTTGATATATGTATAATGCCAGTAAACCGACAAACACGTAACCACAGTGAGCCAGCCTGCCCTTCTGAAACTCTTGTCCGAACGCCTTACTTTCAAATTTTCAAGTTAGCTAATGTTACTGCTGCATTACTTAAGGTGGAAGCGAAAAATTTAAAAGCTTCTGAGCGAACACCAGTCAGAATGTCAACACTAGAACTATCAGGATTTTCATATACCCCCTTTTTCTACCAGAGGCTGCCAAATGGCAGTGCTGGGGTAATTTGCAACCCATTAGGCCACATTTTGTTATGTACATTAAGCCACTACTAGGTGCTAAAACGGGGGGATGGGTGATAGTGTGAACTGTGTTGACTGACAAAGCTCTGAGAGTCACAGCAGGCACAGACTTTCAGGAGTTTAGTTTAGGGCAACAGTCTCAACAAATAAAAAATATTTTGGTACTTTGGCAGTTTTCTCAGCTGCTGATAATTATTATTATAATCTTTCAAAAATATAATGAAATAATACTTGTTTATTTAGAATACACACAATAAAGAATTATTTAAGCTTTTTAGTTTATATTTGTTGATCTAATGCAGTATTATTTGATGTGAAACCTACAAAAACCTTGAGAAATATAAATAAAAAATTCAGTTAAGTAAAAATTGCTCAAAAATAGTATTTAAGTTTAATTTGAGTCATATTTACTTGTCAAGAAAAACACTTTGCCAATGGGGTGAGATATTTTGACTTAAAACAAGAAAAAATGTCCTGATAATATTCTTTTACTTGGGTTTTTAAATGTTTAAGTAAAAATGTCCTTTTTACAAGTAGCTGAGGGTTGTTTTTTGTATAAATTTATGTAAAAATATCTTTACCTATTGGCAGTTTTTCAAAAGACAAAAACTACTTAAAATAAGGTTACAACATATCAGAGCTATTTTGACTAATCAATATGCCACTTTTTGCACTGTGAAAACAATCCTACATTAGTACAAAGGAGGCAGTTTTTCAAAAGGCAAATTTACTTAAAATCTGAACTTTAGCTATTTTGACAAATCATCAGTGAGAAAACAATCCAAAATTAGTACAAAGGAGGCAGACTTGAGGTGTTTTGGAATTATAGTTCAAATAATGTCTTTGTGTGAGTTTTAGAGAAAGATGACTGCAGACACTGGAAAACTTGTTAATAAAGTGCATAAACTTTATATAATAAACTGCACCAAAGTAAATAGCCTATCTGGCTACATGCTGAGTGAAATAAAATAGAATAAACCTTTCTCACTATAGTACAATATTACAAATATACACGATGGAGGTAACTGAGATGGGTGTGTCAGTGTCAGTCAGGGTGTGTATTCCCTGCCACATACGCCGAGGGTCAGAGGAGGTAAAGTGCTCCTCAATCCAGAGTTTGTAGCAGTGCTTGGCTATAGCTGTTAGTCTCTTCATATTGCCAGGAACTCCAGTGGGCGGTACAAAGGACGCTTGTACCCTGAGCGCTTCTATGCTGAGGGATGCCATGCCAAGAAATCTCGGACCACCAGTCTTGTTTTTTGCCCTTCTTTTGTATGCATTAGGTTTCTCCATTTATGTGCATCTGCTTTTCTTTTTTCTGTAAATCAGGACCGGCGTTTGTAGCAGTGCTTGGCTATAGCTATTCCTCTCCTCAGGTTAGCTCTGGCCAAGCTGTATGCTTCCCGGCGTCCTGATCTGAAGGCAGCATCTCTGGCTTTGAGCAATGTGCGAACCTCTCTGTTTATCCAGGGCATTTGAATAGGGAATGTTAATTGTTATGGCAAACTTAAATTTAATGATTAAGTATCACCAGGAAGAAAGATCGATGCTCAAAGAATTCTTTGAGGAGAAGAGAGGAATAAGACAGACAGTCAAAGTCAGTCCACACAGTTGTTGATGTGTTTCAGGACAGAGTTAGTGTAGGTGTCCAAGTGGATGTGTGAGCCTGTGGAGGCTCGGGCAGCATACTCACTCCAGTCGGTGTGCTGGAACTGTTGCTGAAGGAAGGAGTCAGCCCCATCCATCCAGAACTTTACAGTTCTGGTTGAAGGCTTAATCCTCTGCATGACTGGAGTGTATTTGGGAAGCAGGAACAAAGAAAGATGATCGGAAAGTCCAAGATGGGGGTGGGGTGTTGTTTTGAAGCTGGTTAAAGTCGAACCAATGCTGAATCCGGTGTTTGTGCAGTGAATGTTAATTTCCAAAAGTGTCTGTCTGTCGTAACTGTAGTTCGCAAGAGTTATTTGCGCAAGAAAACTGGAGATAGCTAAGTACAGAAGTATAACATCACTAAAACCGGTAAGACGCTGAGCCTCGCAGTGTGATCGTGACGCCATCTTGGTCCTGGGAGACCAAGGACCATTTCCTATGGATATCAAGGTCCCAGAATCTGGAGGAAGAGAGGAGAGGCACGGAATCCACATTGCTCGAGGTACCCTGTAAAGTTTCCACAGTAAGTGGCGGTTTGGGGTCCCATGTCATCTGCTGGTGTGGGTCCACTGTATTTTCTGAGGTCCAAGGTCAACGCAGCCGCCTACCAGGGAGATTTAGATTACTTTATGCTTCCTTATGCTTCCAAGCGGGGGGGGTTAGTGCAGTGTGTAGTGCTGTTGAGAGCGAAGACACCCGCAAGTTCCACAGCACAAGCTCTTAGCACACGGCCAGGTACACCATCAGGGCCAGCTGCCTTCCGTGCATTCACTCTGCTCAGCATGCGACTGACGTCCGAAGTGGAAAGTACAAGTGGGTTGTCGTCGGTGGAGGATCGTTTATTGAAGATATCAATATCATCTGGTCGAAACGAGTGTAAAAGTTGTTCAGCTCATCAGGGAGTGAAGCACTGTTGGTACATGGAACAAAGCTAGTTGGTTTATAGTCAGTCAGGGTGTGTATTCCCTACCACATACGCCGAGGGTCAGAGGAGGTAAAGTGCTCCTCAATCCGGCGTTTGTAGCAGTGCTTGGATATAGCTATTAGTCTCTTCATATTGCCAGGAACTCCAGTGGGCGGTACAAAGGACGCTCGTACCCTGAGCGCTTCTATGCTGAGGGATGCCATGGTAAGAAATCTCAGACCACCAGTCTTGTTTTTTGCCCTTCTTTTGTACGCATTAGGTTTTTCCATTTATGTGCATCTGCTTTTGTTTTTTTTGTGAATCAGGACCGGCGTTTGTAGCAGTGCTTGGCTATAGCTATTCCTCTCCTCAGGTTAGCTCTGACCAAGCTGTATGCTTCCCGGCGTCCTGATCTGAAGGCAGCATCTCTGGCTTTGAGCAGAGTGCGAACCTCTCTGTTCATCCAGGGCTTCTGATTAGGGAATGTTAATTATTATGGCAAACTTAAAATTAGTGATTAAGTATCACCAGGAAGGAAGATTGACGCTCAAAGAATTCTTTGAGGAGAAGAGAGGAATAAGACAGACAGTCAAAGATTGCGTGAATCCGGTGTTTGTGCAGTGAATGTTAATTTCCAAAAGAGTCTGTCTCTTGTAGCTGTAGTTCGCAAGAGTTATTTGCGCAAGAAAACTGGAGATAGCTAAGTACAGAAGTATAACATCACTAAAACTGGTAAGACGCTGAGCCTCGCAGTGTGATCGCGATGCCATCTTGGTCCTGGGAGACCAAGGACCATTTCCTATAGAAATCAAGGTCCCAGAATCTGGAGGAAGAGAGGAGAGGCACGGAATCCACATTGCTCGAGGTACCCTGTAAAGTTTCCACAGTCAGTGGCGGTTTGGGGTCCCATGTCATCTGCTGGTGTGGGTCCACTGTATTTTCTGAGGTCCAAGGTCAACGCAGCCGCCTACCAGGGAGATTTAGATTACTTTATGCTTCCAAGCGAGGTGGGTTAGTGCAGTGTGTAGTGCTGTTGAGATAGCGTCCTCGGTGGATCTGTTGCAACGATAAGCAAACTGGTGTGGGTCCAGCGTAGCAGGCAGGCAGGATTTCAAGTGAGAAAGAACTAGTCTTTTAAAGCACTTGGAAATTATTGGGGTGAGTGCTACAGGTCGAAAGTCATTAAAGTCTGAAGCAGTAGAATGCTTAGGCACAGGCACAATAATGGCTGACTTAAAGATAGATGGTACAGCTGCCTGGGCAAGCGAAACATTAAAGATGTGAGCGAAGACACCCGCAAGTTCCACAGCACAAGCTCTTAGCACACGGCCAGGTACACCATCAGGGCAAGCTGCCTTCTGTGCATTCACTCTGCTCAGCATGTGACTGACGTCCGAATTGGAAAGTACAAGTGGGTTGTCGTCGGTGGAGGATCGTTTATTGAAGATATCAATATCATCTGGTCGAAACGAGCGTAGAAGTTGTTCAGCTCATCAGGGAGTGAAGCACTGTTGGTAGATGGAACAAAGCTAGTTGGTTTATAGTCAGTCAGGGTGTGTATTCCCTGCCACATACGCCGAGGGTCAGAGGAGGTAAAGTGCTCCTCAATCCGTCGTTTGTAGCAGTGCTTGGCTATAGCTATTAGTCTCTTCATATTGCCAGGGACTCCAGTGGGCGGTACAGAGGACGCTTGTACCCTGAGCGCTTGTTGATGCATTTCAGGACAGAGTTAGTGTAGGTGTCCAAGTGGATGTGTGAGCCTGTGCAGGCTCGGGCAGCATACTCACTCCAGTCGGTGTGCTGGAACTGTTGCTGAAGGAAGGAGTCAGCCCCATCCATCCAGAACTTTACAGTTCTGGTTGAAGGCTTAATCCTCTGCATGACTGGAGTGTATTTGGGAAGCAGGAACAAAGAAAGATGATCGGAAAGTCCAAGATGGGGGAGGGGTGTTGTTTTGAAGCTGGTTAAAGTCCAACCGATGCTGAATCCGGTGTTTGTGCAGTGAATGTTAATTTCCAAAAGTGTCTGTCTGTCGTAACTGTAGTTCGCAAGAGTTATTTGCGCAAGAAAACTGGAGATAGCTAAGTACAGAAGTATAACATCACTAAAACCGGTAAGACGCTGAGCCTCGCAGTGTGATCGCGATGCCATCTTGGTCCTGGAAGACCAAGGACCATTTCCTATAGAAATCAAGGTCCCAGAATCTGGAGGAAGAGAGGAGAGGCACGGAATCCACATTGTTCGAGCTACCCTGTAAAGTTTCCACAGTCAGTGGCGGTTTGGTGTCCCATGTCATCTGCTGGTGTGGGTCCACTTTATTTTCTGAGGTCCAAGGTCGACGCAGCCGCCTACCAGGGAGATTTAGATTACTTTATGCTTCCTTATGCTTCCAAGCGAGGTGGGTTAGTGCAGTGTGTAGTGCTGTTGAGATAGCGTCCTCGGTGGATCTGTTGCAACGATAAGCAAACTGGTGTGGGTCCAGCGTAGCAGGCAGGCAGGATTTCAAGTGAGAAAGAACTAGTCTTTTAAAGCACTTGGAAATTATTGAGGTGGGTTATGCAGTGTGTAGTTCTGTTGAGAGCGAAGACACCCGCAAGTTCCACAGCACAAGCACTCAGCACACGGCCAGGTACACCATCAGGGCCAGCTGCCTTCCGTGCATTCACTCTACTCAGCATGCGACTGACGTCCGAAGTGGAAAGTACAAGTGGGTTGTCATCGGTGGAGGATCGTTTATTGAAGATATCATTATCATCTGGTCGAAACGAGCGTAAAAGTTGTTCAGCTTATCAGGGAGTGAAGCACTGTTGGTAAATGGAACAAAGCTAGTTGGTTTATAGTCAGTCAGGGCGTGTATTCCCTGCCACGTACACCGAGGGTCAGAGGAGGTAAAGTGCTCCTCAATCCGGCATTTGTAGCAGTGCTTGGCTATAGCTATTAGTCTCTTCATATTGCCAGGAACTCCAGTGGGCGGTACAAAGGACGCTCGTACCCTGAGCGCTTCTATGCTGAGGGATGCCATGGTAAGAAATCTCAGACCACCAGTCTTGTTTTTTGCCCTTCTTTTGTACGCATTAGGTTTTTCCATTTATGTGCATCTGCTTTTGTTTTTTTTGTGAATCAGGACCGGCGTTTGTAGCAGTGCTTGGCTATAGCTATTCCTCTCCTCAGGTTAGCTCTGACCAAGCTGTATGCTTCCCTGCATCCTGATCTGAAGGCAGCATCTCTGGCTTTGAGCAGAGTGCGAACCTCTCTGTTCATCCAGGGCTTCTGATTAGGGAATGTTAATTATTATGGCAAACTTAAAATTAATGATTAAGTATCACCAGGAAGAAAGATCGACGCTCAAAGAATTCTTTGAGGAGAAGAGAGGAATAAGACAGACAGTCAAAGATTCTCTCTTATCTCTTGAATTTATTGAACAAATCCAAGCCATATATAGGACCCCAGTCACGTACACCATTATTAGATCATGTCTCGTTCCATCAACCCAAACATTCCCTTATTGGTGCCTCGTCATCTCCCTTTTATCTCCGTCCTCTTCGTATTGCCAGGAACTCCAGTGGGCGGTACAAGGACACTTGTACAAGCGCCTCTATGCTAAGGAATGTCATGTTAAGAAATCTTGGACCCTCGTCAACGTCAGAGAGGATCCCAGGCATGTCGCACCCCTTCTGCATAGGAGGTTATTTCGGGCGGGCCGAGCACAACGTGGGCATGGGCGTTTCCAGTGCGGGGCCGTCAGGATTTCAGAGGGCAGTACGAAATGAAGGTGTCTGAACGATGACAACCGACGTGGAGATGCTGCTCTACCGGAAAACCAGACCCGCCTTGGGTAGGCACCTGCCAGGCTTCATAAAAAGAAGCAGAGGGATCCTACCCCATGCTGCGGGTCAGCTTCCAGGGATGGGTTTTGTTTACCCTTCCCGTACCTATCTTTGGGAGACTTAGGCGGCCAGTCCCCTACGCTGAGACAGTCCGAAAACGGCGGCCGCAGGCACAGCGATGTCCGGGGCTCTGCATCTGAACTCGTGGCCCCACTCCTGTTTGCCAGCGTGCCCCACGAATCGACATTTCCTGGTTCTCCTCTGTCGGGACAGCAGATCCGAAAGGAGTGCTGCTCCGAACAAACGCACCGAGAGCGGCCGCGCCCGACCCGGGGCCCCGAAAAGGGTCTCGGTAGGGCCGACCCACGTGGCGGGGAGTGACGTTTCACCCCCTTTTCCCACGGTGCAGCTACCTGGTTGATCCTGCCAGTAACATATGCTTGTCTCAAAGATTAAGCCATGCAGGTCTAAGTGCACACGGTCGGTACAGTGAAACTGCGAATGGCTCATTAAATCAGTTATGGTTCCTTTGATCGCTCCACACGTTACTCGGATAACTGTGGTAATTCCAGAGCTAATACATGCAAACGAGCGCTGACCTCTCGGGGGATGCGTGCATTTATCAGACCCAAAACCCATCCGGGGGGCTCGGGCCCCCCGGCCGCTTTGGTGACTCTAGATAACCTCGGGCCGATCGCGCGCCCTCTGCGGCGGCGACGTCTCATTCGAATGTCTGCCCTATCAACTTTCGATGGTACTATAGGCGCCTACCATGGTGACCACGGGTAACGGGGAATCAGGGTTCGATTCCGGAGAGGGAGCCTGAGAAACGGCTACCACATCCAAGGAAGGCAGCAGGCGCGCAAATTACCCATTCCCGACACGGGGAGGTAGTGACGAAAAATAACGATACAGGTCTCTTTCGAGGCCCTGTAATCGGAATGAGCGTATCCTAAACCCATGGGTGAGGACCCATTGGAGGGCAAGTCTGGTGCCAGCAGCCGCGGTAATTCCAGCTCCAATAGCGTATATTAAAGTTGCTGCAGTTAAAAAGCTCGTAGTTGGATCTCGGGAGTGGGCTGGCGGTCCGCCGCGAGGCGAGCCACCGCCTGTCCCAGACCCTGCCTCCCGGTGCCCCCCGGATGCCCTTGGCTGGGTGTCCGGTCGGGGTCCGGAGCGTTTACTTTGAAAAAATTAGAGTGTTCAAAGCGGGCCACCTTCTCGCCTGAATACCTGAGCTAGGAATAATGGAATAGGACTCCGGTTCTATTTTGTGGGTTTCCGGAACCAGGGCCATGATTAAGAGGGACGGCCGGGGGCATTCGTATTGCGCCGCTAGAGGTGAAATTCTTGGACCGGCGCAAGACGGACGAAAGCGAAAGCATTTGCCAAGAATGTTTTCATTAATCAAGAACGAAAGTCGGAGGTTCGAAGACGATCAGATACCGTCGTAGTTCCGACCGTAAACTATGCCGACCCGCGATCCGGCGGCGTTATTCCCATGACCCGCCGGGCAGCGTGCGGGAAACCACGAGTCTTTGGGTTCCGGGGGGAGTATGGTTGCAAAGCTGAAACTTAAAGGAATTGACGGAAGGGCACCACCAGGAGTGGAGCCTGCGGCTTAATTTGACTCAACACGGGAAACCTCACCCGGCCCGGACACGGAAAGGATTGACAGATTGATAGCTCTTTCTCGATTCTGTGGGTGGTGGTGCATGGCCGTTCTTAGTTGGTGGAGCGATTTGTCTGGTTAATTCCGATAACGAACGAGACTCCGACATGCTAAATA
>NW_027101068.1:308182-318182 GCF_029633855.1 Hoplias malabaricus
CTCAGCGTGTGAGTTTGGAGAAGATTGGAGAGAATAAATATTTTCACTCAAAAAAACTAAAAGGGGTCCCCCTATGAGTTGTTTTTAAGTGAAAAAATTTATGTCCTCCAATCATCTCCAAACTCACACCCTGAGTTGATGACACTCAGACTTAGACGAAACTGGTCTTACTTTGAAGATATTTCACTCCTAAGCCAAGATCTGATAATCCAACTTCCAATATATTCCAGTCAAAAACATATATGGGTTTTTGACAGTAGAATTTTACACTTCTAATTACAGAAAAAGGATCAGAGGGACTTGGGCTGTATGGAAACATGTATTTTTTTTAACTATATAAAATGTTTTCCCAAAATGTATAAGTCTTTACTTTAACCATCCCAATTGCAATATATTTGACACAAGTGTTATATATTATATTTAAGCAGTACATTTCTTCGTAGATGTCTTTCAGTAACTGTAAAACATTTATTTTAATTATTTGTAATTTGCTAAGACACATGGAAGACCTTTACATCCCGAGGTAGTGATAGCTTACAACCTGGTCTCACACCTACTTGTGATATAGTCACATATATAGGAGACTGCAATTCATGCTGAAAATATGCGATATGTCACGAATTGCAGATTACTATATCACGAGTAGGTGTGAGACCGGGCTGTAGCTTAACATTACTGGCTGATGTAACTTTGCTAACTGACAAAGCGACACATTTATGTTATGATTAAAACCAATATTTAACAAAAAATATATTCATTAAACACATGAAAAGTGTTGTATTCTAATCAAATGATATTTAAACTCCCGCACGAGTTATGCACAGGGGCCGTGTCTTCATTAATTCAGACTTATTATCCTGGATTTAAGTCCTTTATAGAGTATTTAGTTATTTTTTATAACGTCTCTTCCTTACACATGTAAACAATCGTACACACACAAAAATGCGTGTATTTGTATAACTAAAAATGTGAGTCTGTAAACAAGTTTTAGTCCCCACACCGAGATTATATCCATCTACACACAGACAAAGAGAGAGTCCACCAGTTTCGCTACACTACACTTTGTTTGGGTTTTTATGTACTGTTTCTAATTCTATATTTTTGTTGTGATATCAGTTATAATTGAATATGTATTTTGTCTCGTTCACCAGTGATATTTTTCAGTTACTGTAGTTAAAACAGCATTTAACTAATCCATACGGGCCTACTTACATATTCATGATTGGATTTACATCACACACTGTAGCTGACACGAAACATAAATCCTTTGTGAACGTAGTCCCTACGTTTCATCTGAATTATTCATAACATAGTGAGCGAAGCACTGACCTATGGCTACGTTGAGCCCTACGTGAGCAGTGTGAAGACAGCAATATTAGTAAGCTGATCCCCATAGCAACTGGAAGTTAATTTTTCACAATAAAAAACCTCTGGTGTTTAGTACCTTAAAATTTGTAAACATGCATATTATTATATAACTTCATTCATAACATGCTCTAAAGCTTTTCATAATTGTATATCAAACAAACATCACTATTCTCTCACACTATGTGTGTGACACATACTGAGATTTGACATTGATAAATTATGTGCATTCTTTTAATAGCATACTGCTAAACAATACAGTGTCAATACAAACCCATGGTGAAATTAACTTTCCAGATCCTCCTCTTTCTGTAAACGTATTGTATGTTTAACGATACATTAAGTTACTCATGTTTTATTTAATTATGTGTATCTACTTCTATATATAAATTAAGAGAGGATAAATCTCCTTCAAAATGAAATTGAACAAAAAATTCTGAATTAAAAAAGGGCTTTTTCAGCAGTTCAGTGGTGGTTGAAGTGAGGGGTTTATATATATATATATATATATATATATATATATATATATATATATATATATATATGTGTGTGTGTGTGTGTGTGTGTGCTTTTAAACGTATTTATATATGTATAATGTTAATACAAAATCTCATAAAAAACATGGTCAAATCCAATACGCTTAGAGACCAACGACATTCCTTACACCTGGACCCCCATGACTACTGACGAAGAACACTCAGAAAAGTGACACTGAGCCTGCTGTGGGCCAACGCTGTTTTCTGACTGTGACTCTGAGCCGAGTGTAGTCAATTCACAAAAAACATTATAAGAACGCAGTACCAAAGCATGGCTCAATTTTGCATGTAGGTATTTGAGTATACACTAAGTAGGCTACAAGCTTATTGTTTTTAGTCCAATACACTTTATAAACTTGAATTCCTCTGTTTTTTTTTCATTTGTTTTAAATTATGCTCTAAACGTGTTGGATTCTCCGTGTTGACACGTAGCGTATAATTTCGTGTTAACACGTTAAGGTATTGACGCGTTATGAACGTGTTAACACGTTAAGTTTGTGTATTTCGTGAATCATGATGCTTTACTGCCACCAACTGGTGTATGGCGTTATTGCTGAAACAACATAAAGCCTTAACTTACCAAATAACGGAAACAATTCCAGTGTTTAATGTTCTGAACAATGTTTATGAGATTTTGTATAAACATTATACAAACATAATATTTATATAAACATAAATACGTTTAAAAGCGCACACAAACATAGATATATATACCCCTCACTTCAACCACCACTGAATTTACTGCTGAAAAAAGCCCTTTTTTAATTCAGATTTTTTTGTTCAATATAATTTTGAAGGAGATTTATCCTATCTTAACATATATAAGTATGTGGCCACAAATGGGTCCACAATTCCATTTAGACCTAACAGGTGGTGGTGGGGTCTTAGTTCCGAAAAGCCATTTAGTGGACAAAATAGCAGTTGCTTACCTCTTCGTAGTACCACACCATCCCAATCCACATATATGATACGCCGCTTGGTGGACCTTATCGGCCTAGCGCGCGGCGCCCCCTAGACGATTTACTTTGCAGAGCCCGGGGTCGGGTCCTGGGCACACGTGGTGAGAGCTAAAAATCCTCAAAGTTTGGGCCTTTTACCCGCACTTTTGCATCAATCCACCAGGTGGCTCCCGGAACGTCCCGATTCCAATATATTCCATTACAGGCAAATATATTGGGATTGGGATGGCGTATATATTTATCATTCGTTGAAGTGTTTTGTAATGTTTTTAATACTTTTAACATGCCCAACATCCATAGACATTAACATTTTTAAAGTGTTGGCTACTTTGATAAGGCAACACAAACGTCCTTTCACAAAGTTTCCAACTATCTTTGATATATGTATAATGCCAGTAAACCGACAAACACGTAACCACAGTGAGCCAGCCTGCCCTTCTGAAACTCTTGTCCGAACGCCTTACTTTCAAATTTTCAAGTTAGCTAATGTTACTGCTGCATTACTTAAGGTGGAAGCGAAAAATTTAAAAGCTTCTGAGCGAACACCAGTCAGAATGTCAACACTAGAACTATCAGGATTTTCATATACCCCCTTTTTCTACCAGAGGCTGCCAAATGGCAGTGCTGGGGTAATTTGCAACCCATTAGGCCACATTTTGTTATGTACATTAAGCCACTACTAGGTGCTAAAACGGGGGGATGGGTGATAGTGTGAACTGTGTTGACTGACAAAGCTCTGAGAGTCACAGCAGGCACAGACTTTCAGGAGTTTAGTTTAGGGCAACAGTCTCAACAAATAAAAAATATTTTGGTACTTTGGCAGTTTTCTCAGCTGCTGATAATTATTATTATAATCTTTCAAAAATATAATGAAATAATACTTGTTTATTTAGAATACACACAATAAAGAATTATTTAAGCTTTTTAGTTTATATTTGTTGATCTAATGCAGTATTATTTGATGTGAAACCTACAAAAACCTTGAGAAATATAAATAAAAAATTCAGTTAAGTAAAAATTGCTCAAAAATAGTATTTAAGTTTAATTTGAGTCATATTTACTTGTCAAGAAAAACACTTTGCCAATGGGGTGAGATATTTTGACTTAAAACAAGAAAAAATGTCCTGATAATATTCTTTTACTTGGGTTTTTAAATGTTTAAGTAAAAATGTCCTTTTTACAAGTAGCTGAGGGTTGTTTTTTGTATAAATTTATGTAAAAATATCTTTACCTATTGGCAGTTTTTCAAAAGACAAAAACTACTTAAAATAAGGTTACAACATATCAGAGCTATTTTGACTAATCAATATGCCACTTTTTGCACTGTGAAAACAATCCTACATTAGTACAAAGGAGGCAGTTTTTCAAAAGGCAAATTTACTTAAAATCTGAACTTTAGCTATTTTGACAAATCATCAGTGAGAAAACAATCCAAAATTAGTACAAAGGAGGCAGACTTGAGGTGTTTTGGAATTATAGTTCAAATAATGTCTTTGTGTGAGTTTTAGAGAAAGATGACTGCAGACACTGGAAAACTTGTTAATAAAGTGCATAAACTTTATATAATAAACTGCACCAAAGTAAATAGCCTATCTGGCTACATGCTGAGTGAAATAAAATAGAATAAACCTTTCTCACTATAGTACAATATTACAAATATACACGATGGAGGTAACTGAGATGGGTGTGTCAGTGTCAGTCAGGGTGTGTATTCCCTGCCACATACGCCGAGGGTCAGAGGAGGTAAAGTGCTCCTCAATCCAGAGTTTGTAGCAGTGCTTGGCTATAGCTGTTAGTCTCTTCATATTGCCAGGAACTCCAGTGGGCGGTACAAAGGACGCTTGTACCCTGAGCGCTTCTATGCTGAGGGATGCCATGCCAAGAAATCTCGGACCACCAGTCTTGTTTTTTGCCCTTCTTTTGTATGCATTAGGTTTCTCCATTTATGTGCATCTGCTTTTCTTTTTTCTGTAAATCAGGACCGGCGTTTGTAGCAGTGCTTGGCTATAGCTATTCCTCTCCTCAGGTTAGCTCTGGCCAAGCTGTATGCTTCCCGGCGTCCTGATCTGAAGGCAGCATCTCTGGCTTTGAGCAATGTGCGAACCTCTCTGTTTATCCAGGGCATTTGAATAGGGAATGTTAATTGTTATGGCAAACTTAAATTTAATGATTAAGTATCACCAGGAAGAAAGATCGATGCTCAAAGAATTCTTTGAGGAGAAGAGAGGAATAAGACAGACAGTCAAAGTCAGTCCACACAGTTGTTGATGTGTTTCAGGACAGAGTTAGTGTAGGTGTCCAAGTGGATGTGTGAGCCTGTGGAGGCTCGGGCAGCATACTCACTCCAGTCGGTGTGCTGGAACTGTTGCTGAAGGAAGGAGTCAGCCCCATCCATCCAGAACTTTACAGTTCTGGTTGAAGGCTTAATCCTCTGCATGACTGGAGTGTATTTGGGAAGCAGGAACAAAGAAAGATGATCGGAAAGTCCAAGATGGGGGTGGGGTGTTGTTTTGAAGCTGGTTAAAGTCGAACCAATGCTGAATCCGGTGTTTGTGCAGTGAATGTTAATTTCCAAAAGTGTCTGTCTGTCGTAACTGTAGTTCGCAAGAGTTATTTGCGCAAGAAAACTGGAGATAGCTAAGTACAGAAGTATAACATCACTAAAACCGGTAAGACGCTGAGCCTCGCAGTGTGATCGTGACGCCATCTTGGTCCTGGGAGACCAAGGACCATTTCCTATGGATATCAAGGTCCCAGAATCTGGAGGAAGAGAGGAGAGGCACGGAATCCACATTGCTCGAGGTACCCTGTAAAGTTTCCACAGTAAGTGGCGGTTTGGGGTCCCATGTCATCTGCTGGTGTGGGTCCACTGTATTTTCTGAGGTCCAAGGTCAACGCAGCCGCCTACCAGGGAGATTTAGATTACTTTATGCTTCCTTATGCTTCCAAGCGGGGGGGGTTAGTGCAGTGTGTAGTGCTGTTGAGAGCGAAGACACCCGCAAGTTCCACAGCACAAGCTCTTAGCACACGGCCAGGTACACCATCAGGGCCAGCTGCCTTCCGTGCATTCACTCTGCTCAGCATGCGACTGACGTCCGAAGTGGAAAGTACAAGTGGGTTGTCGTCGGTGGAGGATCGTTTATTGAAGATATCAATATCATCTGGTCGAAACGAGTGTAAAAGTTGTTCAGCTCATCAGGGAGTGAAGCACTGTTGGTACATGGAACAAAGCTAGTTGGTTTATAGTCAGTCAGGGTGTGTATTCCCTACCACATACGCCGAGGGTCAGAGGAGGTAAAGTGCTCCTCAATCCGGCGTTTGTAGCAGTGCTTGGATATAGCTATTAGTCTCTTCATATTGCCAGGAACTCCAGTGGGCGGTACAAAGGACGCTCGTACCCTGAGCGCTTCTATGCTGAGGGATGCCATGGTAAGAAATCTCAGACCACCAGTCTTGTTTTTTGCCCTTCTTTTGTACGCATTAGGTTTTTCCATTTATGTGCATCTGCTTTTGTTTTTTTTGTGAATCAGGACCGGCGTTTGTAGCAGTGCTTGGCTATAGCTATTCCTCTCCTCAGGTTAGCTCTGACCAAGCTGTATGCTTCCCGGCGTCCTGATCTGAAGGCAGCATCTCTGGCTTTGAGCAGAGTGCGAACCTCTCTGTTCATCCAGGGCTTCTG
Source organism: Hoplias malabaricus (assembly GCF_029633855.1). Taxonomy (NCBI): domain Eukaryota; kingdom Metazoa; phylum Chordata; class Actinopteri; order Characiformes; family Erythrinidae; genus Hoplias; species Hoplias malabaricus. Next base: position 314,722 of record NW_027101068.1, read on the forward strand.
ATTAGGGAATGTTAATTATTATGGCAAACTTAAAATTAGTGATTAAGTATCACCAGGAAGGAAGATTGACGCTCAAAGAATTCTTTGAGGAGAAGAGAGGAATAAGACAGACAGTCAAAGATTGCGTGAATCCGGTGTTTGTGCAGTGAATGTTAATTTCCAAAAGAGTCTGTCTCTTGTAGCTGTAGTTCGCAAGAGTTATTTGCGCAAGAAAACTGGAGATAGCTAAGTACAGAAGTATAACATCACTAAAACTGGTAAGACGCTGAGCCTCGCAGTGTGATCGCGATGCCATCTTGGTCCTGGGAGACCAAGGACCATTTCCTATAGAAATCAAGGTCCCAGAATCTGGAGGAAGAGAGGAGAGGCACGGAATCCACATTGCTCGAGGTACCCTGTAAAGTTTCCACAGTCAGTGGCGGTTTGGGGTCCCATGTCATCTGCTGGTGTGGGTCCACTGTATTTTCTGAGGTCCAAGGTCAACGCAGCCGCCTACCAGGGAGATTTAGATTACTTTATGCTTCCAAGCGAGGTGGGTTAGTGCAGTGTGTAGTGCTGTTGAGATAGCGTCCTCGGTGGATCTGTTGCAACGATAAGCAAACTGGTGTGGGTCCAGCGTAGCAGGCAGGCAGGATTTCAAGTGAGAAAGAACTAGTCTTTTAAAGCACTTGGAAATTATTGGGGTGAGTGCTACAGGTCGAAAGTCATTAAAGTCTGAAGCAGTAGAATGCTTAGGCACAGGCACAATAATGGCTGACTTAAAGATAGATGGTACAGCTGCCTGGGCAAGCGAAACATTAAAGATGTGAGCGAAGACACCCGCAAGTTCCACAGCACAAGCTCTTAGCACACGGCCAGGTACACCATCAGGGCAAGCTGCCTTCTGTGCATTCACTCTGCTCAGCATGTGACTGACGTCCGAATTGGAAAGTACAAGTGGGTTGTCGTCGGTGGAGGATCGTTTATTGAAGATATCAATATCATCTGGTCGAAACGAGCGTAGAAGTTGTTCAGCTCATCAGGGAGTGAAGCACTGTTGGTAGATGGAACAAAGCTAGTTGGTTTATAGTCAGTCAGGGTGTGTATTCCCTGCCACATACGCCGAGGGTCAGAGGAGGTAAAGTGCTCCTCAATCCGTCGTTTGTAGCAGTGCTTGGCTATAGCTATTAGTCTCTTCATATTGCCAGGGACTCCAGTGGGCGGTACAGAGGACGCTTGTACCCTGAGCGCTTGTTGATGCATTTCAGGACAGAGTTAGTGTAGGTGTCCAAGTGGATGTGTGAGCCTGTGCAGGCTCGGGCAGCATACTCACTCCAGTCGGTGTGCTGGAACTGTTGCTGAAGGAAGGAGTCAGCCCCATCCATCCAGAACTTTACAGTTCTGGTTGAAGGCTTAATCCTCTGCATGACTGGAGTGTATTTGGGAAGCAGGAACAAAGAAAGATGATCGGAAAGTCCAAGATGGGGGAGGGGTGTTGTTTTGAAGCTGGTTAAAGTCCAACCGATGCTGAATCCGGTGTTTGTGCAGTGAATGTTAATTTCCAAAAGTGTCTGTCTGTCGTAACTGTAGTTCGCAAGAGTTATTTGCGCAAGAAAACTGGAGATAGCTAAGTACAGAAGTATAACATCACTAAAACCGGTAAGACGCTGAGCCTCGCAGTGTGATCGCGATGCCATCTTGGTCCTGGAAGACCAAGGACCATTTCCTATAGAAATCAAGGTCCCAGAATCTGGAGGAAGAGAGGAGAGGCACGGAATCCACATTGTTCGAGCTACCCTGTAAAGTTTCCACAGTCAGTGGCGGTTTGGTGTCCCATGTCATCTGCTGGTGTGGGTCCACTTTATTTTCTGAGGTCCAAGGTCGACGCAGCCGCCTACCAGGGAGATTTAGATTACTTTATGCTTCCTTATGCTTCCAAGCGAGGTGGGTTAGTGCAGTGTGTAGTGCTGTTGAGATAGCGTCCTCGGTGGATCTGTTGCAACGATAAGCAAACTGGTGTGGGTCCAGCGTAGCAGGCAGGCAGGATTTCAAGTGAGAAAGAACTAGTCTTTTAAAGCACTTGGAAATTATTGAGGTGGGTTATGCAGTGTGTAGTTCTGTTGAGAGCGAAGACACCCGCAAGTTCCACAGCACAAGCACTCAGCACACGGCCAGGTACACCATCAGGGCCAGCTGCCTTCCGTGCATTCACTCTACTCAGCATGCGACTGACGTCCGAAGTGGAAAGTACAAGTGGGTTGTCATCGGTGGAGGATCGTTTATTGAAGATATCATTATCATCTGGTCGAAACGAGCGTAAAAGTTGTTCAGCTTATCAGGGAGTGAAGCACTGTTGGTAAATGGAACAAAGCTAGTTGGTTTATAGTCAGTCAGGGCGTGTATTCCCTGCCACGTACACCGAGGGTCAGAGGAGGTAAAGTGCTCCTCAATCCGGCATTTGTAGCAGTGCTTGGCTATAGCTATTAGTCTCTTCATATTGCCAGGAACTCCAGTGGGCGGTACAAAGGACGCTCGTACCCTGAGCGCTTCTATGCTGAGGGATGCCATGGTAAGAAATCTCAGACCACCAGTCTTGTTTTTTGCCCTTCTTTTGTACGCATTAGGTTTTTCCATTTATGTGCATCTGCTTTTGTTTTTTTTGTGAATCAGGACCGGCGTTTGTAGCAGTGCTTGGCTATAGCTATTCCTCTCCTCAGGTTAGCTCTGACCAAGCTGTATGCTTCCCTGCATCCTGATCTGAAGGCAGCATCTCTGGCTTTGAGCAGAGTGCGAACCTCTCTGTTCATCCAGGGCTTCTGATTAGGGAATGTTAATTATTATGGCAAACTTAAAATTAATGATTAAGTATCACCAGGAAGAAAGATCGACGCTCAAAGAATTCTTTGAGGAGAAGAGAGGAATAAGACAGACAGTCAAAGATTCTCTCTTATCTCTTGAATTTATTGAACAAATCCAAGCCATATATAGGACCCCAGTCACGTACACCATTATTAGATCATGTCTCGTTCCATCAACCCAAACATTCCCTTATTGGTGCCTCGTCATCTCCCTTTTATCTCCGTCCTCTTCGTATTGCCAGGAACTCCAGTGGGCGGTACAAGGACACTTGTACAAGCGCCTCTATGCTAAGGAATGTCATGTTAAGAAATCTTGGACCCTCGTCAACGTCAGAGAGGATCCCAGGCATGTCGCACCCCTTCTGCATAGGAGGTTATTTCGGGCGGGCCGAGCACAACGTGGGCATGGGCGTTTCCAGTGCGGGGCCGTCAGGATTTCAGAGGGCAGTACGAAATGAAGGTGTCTGAACGATGACAACCGACGTGGAGATGCTGCTCTACCGGAAAACCAGACCCGCCTTGGGTAGGCACCTGCCAGGCTTCATAAAAAGAAGCAGAGGGATCCTACCCCATGCTGCGGGTCAGCTTCCAGGGATGGGTTTTGTTTACCCTTCCCGTACCTAT
>NW_027101068.1:325682-330682 GCF_029633855.1 Hoplias malabaricus
CTTCCAATATATTTGACACCATCAGAATATATTGCAATTGGACAACCATCCCACTTCCAATATATTTGACACCATCAGAATATATTGCAATTGGACAACCATCCCACTTCCAATATATTAGACAGCAACTGGACAACCATCCCACTTCCAATATATTAGACAGCAACTGGACAACCATCCCACTTCCAATATATTTGACACCATCAGAATATATTGCAATTGGACAACCATCCCACTTCCAATATATTAGACAGCAACTGGACAACCATCCCACTTCCAATATATTTGACACCATCAGAATATATTGCAATTGGACAACCATCCCACTTCCAATATATTTGACACCATCAGAATATATTGCAATTGGACAGCCATCCCACTTCCAATATATTTGACACCATCAGAATATATTGCAATTGGACAACCATCCCACTTCCAATATATTTGACAGCAATTGGACAACCATCCCACTTCCAATATATTTGACACAAGTCAAATATATTGCAATTGGGATCCCAATTCACATATATTTGACACAAGTCAAATATATTGCAAATGGGATCCCAATTCACATATATTTGACACAAGTCAAATATATTACAATTGGGATCCCAATTCACATATATTTGACACAAGTCAAATATATTGCAATTGGGATCCCAATTCACATATATTTGACACAAGTCAAATATATTACAATTGGGATCCCAATTCACATATATTTGACACAAGTCAAATATATTGCAATTGGGATCCCAATTCACATATATTTGACTTGTGTCAAATATATTGCAATTGGGATCCCGATTCACATATATTTGACACAAGTCAAATATATTGCAATTGGGATCCCGATTCACATATATTTGACACAAGTCAAATATATTGCAATTGGGATCCCAATTCACATATATTTGACACAAGTCAAATATATTGCAAATGGGATCCCAATTCACATATATTTGACACAAGTCAAATATATTGCAATTGGGATCCCAATTCACATATATTTGACTTGTGTCAAATATATTGCAATTGGGATCACAATTGCAAATTATATCTTACCCAGAGCCCCAGGCTCCCAGAAGGGAGCTGGGCTGTGATAAGGCTTGCCCCGGAGCCTACCACTGGTGCTAAGACTCCCATAAGCCTCTGGATCTCTGCAGAGTCCCAGAGTCCCAGAGTCCCAGAGTCCCAGAGTCCCAGAGCCCCAGGGACCCAGAGACCCAGAGCCCCAGAGCCCCAGAGCCCAAGAGCCCCAGAGTCCCAGGGACCCAGAGTCCCAGAGTCCCAGGGACCCAGAGTCCCAGGGACCCAGAGTCCCAGGGACCCAGAGTCCCAGGGACCAAGAGACCCAGAGCCCCAGGGACCCAGAGTCCCAGGGACCCAGAGCCCCAGAGCCCCAGGGAACCAGAGCCCCAGAGTCCCAGGGACCCAGAGACCCAGAGACCCAGAGCCCCAGGGACCCAGAGCCCCAGAGTCCCAGGGACCCAGAGCCCCAGAGCCCCAGGGACCCAGGGACCCAGAGCCCCAGAGCCCCAGAGTCCCAGAGCCCCAGAGTCCCAGGGACCCAGGGACCCAGAGACCCAGAGCCCCAGAGCCCCAGAGTCCCAGGGACCCAGAGCCCCAGAGCCCCAGGGACCCAGAGCCCCAGAGCCCCAGAGTCCCAGAGCCCCAGAGCCCCAGAGCCCCAGGGACCCAGAGACCCAGAGTCCCAGGGACCCAGAGCCCCAGAGCCCCAGGGACCCAGGAACCCAGAGCCCCAGAGCCCCAGAGTCCCAGGGACCCAGAGCCCCAGAGCCCCAGGGACCCAGGGACCCAGAGCCCCAGAGCCCCAGAGTCCCAGGGACCCAGAGCCCCAGAGCCCCAGGGACCCAGGGACCCAGAGCCCCAGAGCCCCAGAGCCCCAGAGTCCCAGGGACCCAGAGTCCCAGGGACCCAGAGCCCCAGAGCCCCAGAGTCCCAGAGCCCCAGAGCCCCAGAGCCCCAGAGCCCCAGGGACCCAGAGCCCCAGGGACCCAGAGCCCCAGAGTCCCAGGGACCCAGAGACCCAGAGTCCCAGGGACCCAGAGACCCAGAGCCCCAGGGACCCAGAGCCCCAGAGCCCCAGAGCCCCAGGGACCCAGAGCCCCAGAGCCCCAGAGCCCCAGAGTCCCAGGGACCCAGGGACCCAGAGACCCAGAGTCCCAGAGCCCCAGAGTCCCAGGGACCCAGAGCCCCAGAGCCCCAGAGCCCCAGAGACCCAGAGCCCCAGAGCCCCAGGGAACCAGAGCCCCAGAGTCCCAGGGACCCAGAGACCCAGAGACCCAGAGCCCCAGGGACCCAGAGCCCCAGAGTCCCAGGGACCCAGAGCCCCAGAGCCCCAGGGACCCAGGGACCCAGAGCCCCAGAGCCCCAGAGTCCCAGAGCCCCAGAGTCCCAGGGACCCAGGGACCCAGAGACCCAGAGCCCCAGAGCCCCAGAGTCCCAGGGACCCAGAGCCCCAGAGCCCCAGGGACCCAGAGCCCCAGAGCCCCAGAGTCCCAGAGCCCCAGAGCCCCAGGGACCCAGAGACCCAGAGTCCCAGGGACCCAGAGCCCCAGAGCCCCAGGGACCCAGGGACCCAGGGACCCAGAGCCCCAGAGCCCCAGAGTCCCAGGGACCCAGAGCCCCAGAGCCCCAGGGACCCAGGGACCCAGAGCCCCAGAGCCCCAGAGTCCCAGGGACCCAGAGCCCCAGAGCCCCAGGGACCCAGGGACCCAGAGCCCCAGAGCCCCAGAGCCCCAGAGTCCCAGGGACCCAGAGTCCCAGGGACCCAGAGCCCCAGAGCCCCAGAGTCCCAGAGCCCCAGAGCCCCAGAGCCCCAGGGACCCAGAGCCCCAGGGACCCAGAGCCCCAGAGTCCCAGGGACCCAGAGACCCAGAGTCCCAGGGACCCAGAGACCCAGAGCCCCAGGGACCCAGAGCCCCAGAGCCCCAGAGCCCCAGGGACCCAGAGCCCCAGAGCCCCAGAGCCCCAGAGCCCCAGAGCCCCAGAGTCCCAGGGACCCAGGGACCCAGGGACCCAGGGACCCAGAGCCCCAGGGACCCAGAGTCCCAGGGACCCAGAGACCCAGAGCCCCAGGGACCCAGGGACCCAGGGACCCAGGGACCCAGAGACCCAGAGCCCCAGAGCCCCAGGGACCCAGGGACCCAGGGACCCAGAGACCCAGAGACCCAGAGCCCCAGGGACCCGGCGCACCGGTCGAACCTATCTGGCCCACACTTAAGCCCCCGCCCTCGGACTAAACCAATCAGCCTGCCCCGTCAAAAAAGATGCCCACTGGTAGACCTGGAACCTTAAAATATATTGGAAGTGGGATGGTTGCCCAATTGCTGTATAATATATTGCAAGTTCATCCTGCCCACTGGTGGACCTGGGAGCCAAAACGGCGCGCAATATATTGGAAGTGGGACGGTTGCGCAATCGCTGTACAATATATTGGAAGTGGGATGGTTGCCCAATTGCTGTATAATATATTGCAAGTTCATCCTGCCCACTGGTGGACCTGGGTGCCAAAACGGCGCGCAATATATTGGAAGTGGGACGGTTGCGCAATCGCTGTACAATATATTGGAAGTGGGATGGTTGCCCAATTGCTGTATAATATATTGGAAGTGGGATGGTTGCCCAATTGCTGTATAATATATTGCAAGTTCATCCTGCCCACTGGTGGACCTGGGAGACAAAACGACGCGCAATATATTGGAAGTGGGACGGTTGCGCAATCGCTGTACAATATATTGGAAGTGGGATGGTTGCCCAATTGCTGTATAATGTATTGGAAGGACCCTCCGTCAAATCTCAAAGTTCATTCTGCCCACTGGTGGACCTGGGAGACAAAACGCCGCACAATATATTGAAAGTGGGATGGTTGCCCAATTGCTGTACAATACATGGGAAGTGGGATGGTTGTCCAGTTCATTACACCCTCATCCTGGGCCTCTGATTAGGCTTGCCCCGGAGCTTACCACCGGTGCCTACCTCCAGGGGCTTATTCACCCCAACGCCCTGGTCCCCTAACCCGGCATGAATTTCACCAAGGGTCCCCTACCTCCGGGGCTCCCTATCAGCCAATACATTAAGAACACCTCATCCTGGGCCTCTGATAAGGCTTGCCCCGGAGTTTACCACCGGGGCCTACCTCCGGGGCCTAATTAAACCCAACGCCCTGGTTCCCTGAACGGGCCTTATTCAAACAACCTCTCCGCCGCCTAAGCTCCGGAGCTTCCTTTTGGCTCCCAGAGGCCCAGAGGCCCAGAGGCCCAGGCTACCAGAGGCCCAGAGGCCCAGAGCCCCAGAGGCCCAGAGACCCAGGCTACCAGAGGCCCAGGCTCCCAGAGACCCAGAGGCCCAGAGGCCCAGAGGCCCAGAGACCCAGAGGCCCAGAGTCCCAGAGACCCAGAGACCCAGAGGCCCAGAGACCCAGAGACCCAGAGCCCCGGGGACCCAGAGACCCAGAGACCCAGAGCCCCAGAGCCCCAGAGTCCCAGGGACCCAGAGCCCCAGAGCCCCGGGGACCCAGAGCCCCAGAGCCCCGGGGACCCAGAGACCCAGAGCCCCAGAGACCCAGAGCCCCAGAGCCCCAGAGGCCCAGAGCCCCAGAGGCCCAGAGGCCCAGAGGCCCAGAGACCCAGAGGCCCAGAGTCCCAGAGACCCAGAGACCCAGAGACCCAGAGACCCAGGGCCCCAGGGCCCCAGAGACCCAGAGACCCAGAGACCCAGAGTCCCAGAGTCCCAGAGTCCCAGGGACCCAGAGCCCCAGAGCCCCGGGGACCCAGAGCCCCGGGGACCCAGAGACCCAGAGCCCCAGAGTCCCAGAGTCCCAGGGACCCAGAGCCCCAGAGCCCCGGGGACCCAGAGGCCCAGAGGCCCAGAGGCCCAGAGTCCCAGAGACCCAGAGCCCCAGAGCCCCAGAGCCCCAGAGCCCCAGAGCCCCAGAGCCCCAGAGGCCCAGAGCCCCAGAGCCCCAGAGACCCAGA
>NW_027101068.1:335682-345682 GCF_029633855.1 Hoplias malabaricus
GGATGGTTGTCCAATTGCAATATATTCTGATGGTGTCAAATATATTGGAAGTGGGATGGTTGTCCTGATGGTGTCTAATATATTGGAAGTGGGATGGTTGTCCAATTGCAATATATTCTGATGGTGTCAAATATATTGGAAGTGGGATGGTTGTCCAATTCCCATACATCCTGATGGTGTCAAATATATTGGAAGAGGGATGGTTGTCCAATTGCAATATATTCTGATGGTGTCAAATATATTGGAAGTGGGATGGTTGTCCTGATGGTGTCTAATATATTGGAAGTGGGATGGTTGTCCAATTGCAATATATTCTGATGGTGTCAAATATATTGGAAGTGGGATGGTTATCCTGATGGTGTCTAATATATTGGAAGTGGGATGGTTGTCCAATTGCAATATATTCTGATGGTGTCAAATATATTGGAAGTGGGATGGTTGTCCAATTCCCATACATCCTGATGGTGTCAAATATATTGTAAGTGGGATAGTTGTCCAATTCCCCTATATCCTGATGGTGTCAAATATATTGGAAATGAGATGGTTGTCCAATTACCATACATCCTTATGGCTTCAAATATATTGTAAGTGGGATGCTTGTTCAATTACCATATATATTGTGTCAAATATGTTCAAAGTGGGATGGTGTCCCATCACTACATATTGTCATCAGAGCACGTTTTAGGAAAACATAATTGTAATGTCTAAAAATACATTTAGCCATATATCCCATGACTCCCTGATCTCATATCTGTCTTTGGAGTTGTAAAATTCTACTGTCCAAAATCCATATATTTTTTTTTGACTTGAATATATTGGAAGTAGGATTATCAGATCTCAGCTTCAGAACAACATAAGAGGTTTTTACAAACGGGTCTATCTTTGTCTGGGTCTATCTTACTCAGCGTGTGAGTTTGGAGAAGATTGGAGAGAATAAATATTTTCACTCAAAAAAACTAAAAGGGGTCCCCCTATGAGTTGTTTTTAAGTGAAAAAATTTATGTCCTCCAATCATCTCCAAACTCACACCCTGAGTTGATGACACTCAGACTTAGACGAAACTGGTCTTACTTTGAAGATATTTCACTCCTAAGCCAAGATCTGATAATCCAACTTCCAATATATTCCAGTCAAAAACATATATGGGTTTTTGACAGTAGAATTTTACACTTCTAATTACAGAAAAAGGATCAGAGGGACTTGGGCTGTATGGAAACATGTATTTTTTTTAACTATATAAAATGTTTTCCCAAAATGTATAAGTCTTTACTTTAACCATCCCAATTGCAATATATTTGACACAAGTGTTATATATTATATTTAAGCAGTACATTTCTTCGTAGATGTCTTTCAGTAACTGTAAAACATTTATTTTAATTATTTGTAATTTGCTAAGACACATGGAAGACCTTTACATCCCGAGGTAGTGATAGCTTACAACCTGGTCTCACACCTACTTGTGATATAGTCACATATATAGGAGACTGCAATTCATGCTGAAAATATGCGATATGTCACGAATTGCAGATTACTATATCACGAGTAGGTGTGAGACCGGGCTGTAGCTTAACATTACTGGCTGATGTAACTTTGCTAACTGACAAAGCGACACATTTATGTTATGATTAAAACCAATATTTAACAAAAAATATATTCATTAAACACATGAAAAGTGTTGTATTCTAATCAAATGATATTTAAACTCCCGCACGAGTTATGCACAGGGGCCGTGTCTTCATTAATTCAGACTTATTATCCTGGATTTAAGTCCTTTATAGAGTATTTAGTTATTTTTTATAACGTCTCTTCCTTACACATGTAAACAATCGTACACACACAAAAATGCGTGTATTTGTATAACTAAAAATGTGAGTCTGTAAACAAGTTTTAGTCCCCACACCGAGATTATATCCATCTACACACAGACAAAGAGAGAGTCCACCAGTTTCGCTACACTACACTTTGTTTGGGTTTTTATGTACTGTTTCTAATTCTATATTTTTGTTGTGATATCAGTTATAATTGAATATGTATTTTGTCTCGTTCACCAGTGATATTTTTCAGTTACTGTAGTTAAAACAGCATTTAACTAATCCATACGGGCCTACTTACATATTCATGATTGGATTTACATCACACACTGTAGCTGACACGAAACATAAATCCTTTGTGAACGTAGTCCCTACGTTTCATCTGAATTATTCATAACATAGTGAGCGAAGCACTGACCTATGGCTACGTTGAGCCCTACGTGAGCAGTGTGAAGACAGCAATATTAGTAAGCTGATCCCCATAGCAACTGGAAGTTAATTTTTCACAATAAAAAACCTCTGGTGTTTAGTACCTTAAAATTTGTAAACATGCATATTATTATATAACTTCATTCATAACATGCTCTAAAGCTTTTCATAATTGTATATCAAACAAACATCACTATTCTCTCACACTATGTGTGTGACACATACTGAGATTTGACATTGATAAATTATGTGCATTCTTTTAATAGCATACTGCTAAACAATACAGTGTCAATACAAACCCATGGTGAAATTAACTTTCCAGATCCTCCTCTTTCTGTAAACGTATTGTATGTTTAACGATACATTAAGTTACTCATGTTTTATTTAATTATGTGTATCTACTTCTATATATAAATTAAGAGAGGATAAATCTCCTTCAAAATGAAATTGAACAAAAAATTCTGAATTAAAAAAGGGCTTTTTCAGCAGTTCAGTGGTGGTTGAAGTGAGGGGTTATATATATATATATATATATATATATATATATATATATATATATATATATATATATATATGTGTGTGTGTGTGTGTGTGTGTGTGTGTGTGCTTTTAAACGTATTTATATATGTATAATGTTAATACAAAATCTCATAAAAAACATGGTCAAATCCAATACGCTTAGAGACCAACGACATTCCTTACACCTGGACCCCCATGAGTACTGACGAAGAACACTCAGAAAAGTGACACTGAGCCTGCTGTGGGCCAACGCTGTTTTCTGACTGTGACTCTGAGCCGAGTGTAGTCAATTCACAAAAAACATTATAAGAACGCAGTACCAAAGCATGGCTCAATTTTGCATGTAGGTATTTGAGTATACACTAAGTAGGCTACAAGCTTATTGTTTTTAGTCCAATACACTTTATAAACTTGAATTCCTCTGTTTTTTTTTCATTTGTTTTAAATTATGCTCTAAACGTGTTGGATTCTCCGTGTTGACACGTAGCGTATAATTTCGTGTTAACACGTTAAGGTATTGACGCGTTATGAACGTGTTAACACGTTAAGTTTGTGTATTTCGTGAATCATGATGCTTTACTGCCACCAACTGGTGTATGGCGTTATTGCTGAAACAACATAAAGCCTTAACTTACCAAATAACGGAAACAATTCCAGTGTTTAATGTTCTGAACAATGTTTATGAGATTTTGTATAAACATTATACAAACATAATATTTATATAAACATAAATACGTTTAAAAGCGCACACAAACATAGATATATATACCCCTCACTTCAACCACCACTGAATTTACTGCTGAAAAAAGCCCTTTTTTAATTCAGATTTTTTTGTTCAATATAATTTTGAAGGAGATTTATCCTATCTTAACATATATAAGTATGTGGCCACAAATGGGTCCACAATTCCATTTAGACCTAACAGGTGGTGGTGGGGTCTTAGTTCCGAAAAGCCATTTAGTGGACAAAATAGCAGTTGCTTACCTCTTCGTAGTACCACACCATCCCAATCCACATATATGATACGCCGCTTGGTGGACCTTATCGGCCTAGCGCGCGGCGCCCCCTAGACGATTTACTTTGCAGAGCCCGGGGTCGGGTCCTGGGCACACGTGGTGAGAGCTAAAAATCCTCAAAGTTTGGGCCTTTTACCCGCACTTTTGCATCAATCCACCAGGTGGCTCCCGGAACGTCCCGATTCCAATATATTCCATTACAGGCAAATATATTGGGATTGGGATGGCGTATATATTTATCATTCGTTGAAGTGTTTTGTAATGTTTTTAATACTTTTAACATGCCCAACATCCATAGACATTAACATTTTTAAAGTGTTGGCTACTTTGATAAGGCAACACAAACGTCCTTTCACAAAGTTTCCAACTATCTTTGATATATGTATAATGCCAGTAAACCGACAAACACGTAACCACAGTGAGCCAGCCTGCCCTTCTGAAACTCTTGTCCGAACGCCTTACTTTCAAATTTTCAAGTTAGCTAATGTTACTGCTGCATTACTTAAGGTGGAAGCGAAAAATTTAAAAGCTTCTGAGCGAACACCAGTCAGAATGTCAACACTAGAACTATCAGGATTTTCATATACCCCCTTTTTCTACCAGAGGCTGCCAAATGGCAGTGCTGGGGTAATTTGCAACCCATTAGGCCACATTTTGTTATGTACATTAAGCCACTACTAGGTGCTAAAACGGGGGGATGGGTGATAGTGTGAACTGTGTTGACTGACAAAGCTCTGAGAGTCACAGCAGGCACAGACTTTCAGGAGTTTAGTTTAGGGCAACAGTCTCAACAAATAAAAAATATTTTGGTACTTTGGCAGTTTTCTCAGCTGCTGATAATTATTATTATAATCTTTCAAAAATATAATGAAATAATACTTGTTTATTTAGAATACACACAATAAAGAATTATTTAAGCTTTTTAGTTTATATTTGTTGATCTAATGCAGTATTATTTGATGTGAAACCTACAAAAACCTTGAGAAATATAAATAAAAAATTCAGTTAAGTAAAAATTGCTCAAAAATAGTATTTAAGTTTAATTTGAGTCATATTTACTTGTCAAGAAAAACACTTTGCCAATGGGGTGAGATATTTTGACTTAAAACAAGAAAAAATGTCCTGATAATATTCTTTTACTTGGGTTTTTAAATGTTTAAGTAAAAATGTCCTTTTTACAAGTAGCTGAGGGTTGTTTTTTGTATAAATTTATGTAAAAATATCTTTACCTATTGGCAGTTTTTCAAAAGACAAAAACTACTTAAAATAAGGTTACAACATATCAGAGCTATTTTGACTAATCAATATGCCACTTTTTGCACTGTGAAAACAATCCTACATTAGTACAAAGGAGGCAGTTTTTCAAAAGGCAAATTTACTTAAAATCTGAACTTTAGCTATTTTGACAAATCATCAGTGAGAAAACAATCCAAAATTAGTACAAAGGAGGCAGACTTGAGGTGTTTTGGAATTATAGTTCAAATAATGTCTTTGTGTGAGTTTTAGAGAAAGATGACTGCAGACACTGGAAAACTTGTTAATAAAGTGCATAAACTTTATATAATAAACTGCACCAAAGTAAATAGCCTATCTGGCTACATGCTGAGTGAAATAAAATAGAATAAACCTTTCTCACTATAGTACAATATTACAAATATACACGATGGAGGTAACTGAGATGGGTGTGTCAGTGTCAGTCAGGGTGTGTATTCCCTGCCACATACGCCGAGGGTCAGAGGAGGTAAAGTGCTCCTCAATCCAGAGTTTGTAGCAGTGCTTGGCTATAGCTGTTAGTCTCTTCATATTGCCAGGAACTCCAGTGGGCGGTACAAAGGACGCTTGTACCCTGAGCGCTTCTATGCTGAGGGATGCCATGCCAAGAAATCTCGGACCACCAGTCTTGTTTTTTGCCCTTCTTTTGTATGCATTAGGTTTCTCCATTTATGTGCATCTGCTTTTCTTTTTTCTGTAAATCAGGACCGGCGTTTGTAGCAGTGCTTGGCTATAGCTATTCCTCTCCTCAGGTTAGCTCTGGCCAAGCTGTATGCTTCCCGGCGTCCTGATCTGAAGGCAGCATCTCTGGCTTTGAGCAATGTGCGAACCTCTCTGTTTATCCAGGGCATTTGAATAGGGAATGTTAATTGTTATGGCAAACTTAAATTTAATGATTAAGTATCACCAGGAAGAAAGATCGATGCTCAAAGAATTCTTTGAGGAGAAGAGAGGAATAAGACAGACAGTCAAAGTCAGTCCACACAGTTGTTGATGTGTTTCAGGACAGAGTTAGTGTAGGTGTCCAAGTGGATGTGTGAGCCTGTGGAGGCTCGGGCAGCATACTCACTCCAGTCGGTGTGCTGGAACTGTTGCTGAAGGAAGGAGTCAGCCCCATCCATCCAGAACTTTACAGTTCTGGTTGAAGGCTTAATCCTCTGCATGACTGGAGTGTATTTGGGAAGCAGGAACAAAGAAAGATGATCGGAAAGTCCAAGATGGGGGTGGGGTGTTGTTTTGAAGCTGGTTAAAGTCGAACCAATGCTGAATCCGGTGTTTGTGCAGTGAATGTTAATTTCCAAAAGTGTCTGTCTGTCGTAACTGTAGTTCGCAAGAGTTATTTGCGCAAGAAAACTGGAGATAGCTAAGTACAGAAGTATAACATCACTAAAACCGGTAAGACGCTGAGCCTCGCAGTGTGATCGTGACGCCATCTTGGTCCTGGGAGACCAAGGACCATTTCCTATGGATATCAAGGTCCCAGAATCTGGAGGAAGAGAGGAGAGGCACGGAATCCACATTGCTCGAGGTACCCTGTAAAGTTTCCACAGTAAGTGGCGGTTTGGGGTCCCATGTCATCTGCTGGTGTGGGTCCACTGTATTTTCTGAGGTCCAAGGTCAACGCAGCCGCCTACCAGGGAGATTTAGATTACTTTATGCTTCCTTATGCTTCCAAGCGGGGTGGGTTAGTGCAGTGTGTAGTGCTGTTGAGAGCGAAGACACCCGCAAGTTCCACAGCACAAGCTCTTAGCACACGGCCAGGTACACCATCAGGGCCAGCTGCCTTCCGTGCATTCACTCTGCTCAGCATGCGACTGACGTCCGAAGTGGAAAGTACAAGTGGGTTGTCGTCGGTGGAGGATCGTTTATTGAAGATATCAATATCATCTGGTCGAAACGAGTGTAAAAGTTGTTCAGCTCATCAGGGAGTGAAGCACTGTTGGTACATGGAACAAAGCTAGTTGGTTTATAGTCAGTCAGGGTGTGTATTCCCTACCACATACGCCGAGGGTCAGAGGAGGTAAAGTGCTCCTCAATCCGGCGTTTGTAGCAGTGCTTGGATATAGCTATTAGTCTCTTCATATTGCCAGGAACTCCAGTGGGCGGTACAAAGGACGCTCGTACCCTGAGCGCTTCTATGCTGAGGGATGCCATGGTAAGAAATCTCAGACCACCAGTCTTGTTTTTTGCCCTTCTTTTGTACGCATTAGGTTTTTCCATTTATGTGCATCTGCTTTTGTTTTTTTTGTGAATCAGGACCGGCGTTTGTAGCAGTGCTTGGCTATAGCTATTCCTCTCCTCAGGTTAGCTCTGACCAAGCTGTATGCTTCCCGGCGTCCTGATCTGAAGGCAGCATCTCTGGCTTTGAGCAGAGTGCGAACCTCTCTGTTCATCCAGGGCTTCTGATTAGGGAATGTTAATTATTATGGCAAACTTAAAATTAGTGATTAAGTATCACCAGGAAGGAAGATTGACGCTCAAAGAATTCTTTGAGGAGAAGAGAGGAATAAGACAGACAGTCAAAGATTGCGTGAATCCGGTGTTTGTGCAGTGAATGTTAATTTCCAAAAGAGTCTGTCTCTTGTAGCTGTAGTTCGCAAGAGTTATTTGCGCAAGAAAACTGGAGATAGCTAAGTACAGAAGTATAACATCACTAAAACTGGTAAGACGCTGAGCCTCGCAGTGTGATCGCGATGCCATCTTGGTCCTGGGAGACCAAGGACCATTTCCTATAGAAATCAAGGTCCCAGAATCTGGAGGAAGAGAGGAGAGGCACGGAATCCACATTGCTCGAGGTACCCTGTAAAGTTTCCACAGTCAGTGGCGGTTTGGGGTCCCATGTCATCTGCTGGTGTGGGTCCACTGTATTTTCTGAGGTCCAAGGTCAACGCAGCCGCCTACCAGGGAGATTTAGATTACTTTATGCTTCCAAGCGAGGTGGGTTAGTGCAGTGTGTAGTGCTGTTGAGATAGCGTCCTCGGTGGATCTGTTGCAACGATAAGCAAACTGGTGTGGGTCCAGCGTAGC
The DNA here is from genome assembly GCF_029633855.1 of Hoplias malabaricus. NCBI lineage: Eukaryota > Metazoa > Chordata > Actinopteri > Characiformes > Erythrinidae > Hoplias > Hoplias malabaricus. The sequence goes on from NW_027101068.1 coordinate 343,757, forward strand.
AGGCAGGCAGGATTTCAAGTGAGAAAGAACTAGTCTTTTAAAGCACTTGGAAATTATTGGGGTGAGTGCTACAGGTCGAAAGTCATTAAAGTCTGAAGCAGTAGAATGCTTAGGCACAGGCACAATAATGGCTGACTTAAAGATAGATGGTACAGCTGCCTGGGCAAGCGAAACATTAAAGATGTGAGCGAAGACACCCGCAAGTTCCACAGCACAAGCTCTTAGCACACGGCCAGGTACACCATCAGGGCAAGCTGCCTTCTGTGCATTCACTCTGCTCAGCATGTGACTGACGTCCGAATTGGAAAGTACAAGTGGGTTGTCGTCGGTGGAGGATCGTTTATTGAAGATATCAATATCATCTGGTCGAAACGAGCGTAGAAGTTGTTCAGCTCATCAGGGAGTGAAGCACTGTTGGTAGATGGAACAAAGCTAGTTGGTTTATAGTCAGTCAGGGTGTGTATTCCCTGCCACATACGCCGAGGGTCAGAGGAGGTAAAGTGCTCCTCAATCCGTCGTTTGTAGCAGTGCTTGGCTATAGCTATTAGTCTCTTCATATTGCCAGGGACTCCAGTGGGCGGTACAGAGGACGCTTGTACCCTGAGCGCTTGTTGATGCATTTCAGGACAGAGTTAGTGTAGGTGTCCAAGTGGATGTGTGAGCCTGTGCAGGCTCGGGCAGCATACTCACTCCAGTCGGTGTGCTGGAACTGTTGCTGAAGGAAGGAGTCAGCCCCATCCATCCAGAACTTTACAGTTCTGGTTGAAGGCTTAATCCTCTGCATGACTGGAGTGTATTTGGGAAGCAGGAACAAAGAAAGATGATCGGAAAGTCCAAGATGGGGGAGGGGTGTTGTTTTGAAGCTGGTTAAAGTCCAACCGATGCTGAATCCGGTGTTTGTGCAGTGAATGTTAATTTCCAAAAGTGTCTGTCTGTCGTAACTGTAGTTCGCAAGAGTTATTTGCGCAAGAAAACTGGAGATAGCTAAGTACAGAAGTATAACATCACTAAAACCGGTAAGACGCTGAGCCTCGCAGTGTGATCGCGATGCCATCTTGGTCCTGGAAGACCAAGGACCATTTCCTATAGAAATCAAGGTCCCAGAATCTGGAGGAAGAGAGGAGAGGCACGGAATCCACATTGTTCGAGCTACCCTGTAAAGTTTCCACAGTCAGTGGCGGTTTGGTGTCCCATGTCATCTGCTGGTGTGGGTCCACTTTATTTTCTGAGGTCCAAGGTCGACGCAGCCGCCTACCAGGGAGATTTAGATTACTTTATGCTTCCTTATGCTTCCAAGCGAGGTGGGTTAGTGCAGTGTGTAGTGCTGTTGAGATAGCGTCCTCGGTGGATCTGTTGCAACGATAAGCAAACTGGTGTGGGTCCAGCGTAGCAGGCAGGCAGGATTTCAAGTGAGAAAGAACTAGTCTTTTAAAGCACTTGGAAATTATTGAGGTGGGTTATGCAGTGTGTAGTTCTGTTGAGAGCGAAGACACCCGCAAGTTCCACAGCACAAGCACTCAGCACACGGCCAGGTACACCATCAGGGCCAGCTGCCTTCCGTGCATTCACTCTACTCAGCATGCGACTGACGTCCGAAGTGGAAAGTACAAGTGGGTTGTCATCGGTGGAGGATCGTTTATTGAAGATATCATTATCATCTGGTCGAAACGAGCGTAAAAGTTGTTCAGCTTATCAGGGAGTGAAGCACTGTTGGTAAATGGAACAAAGCTAGTTGGTTTATAGTCAGTCAGGGCGTGTATTCCCTGCCACGTACACCGAGGGTCAGAGGAGGTAAAGTGCTCCTCAATCCGGCATTTGTAGCAGTGCTTGGCTATAGCTATTAGTCTCTTCATATTGCCAGGAACTCCAGTGGGCGGTACAAAGGACGCTCGTACCCTGAGCGCTTCTATGCTGAGGGATGCCATG
>NW_027101068.1:353182-355682 GCF_029633855.1 Hoplias malabaricus
TAGAAGAGACACCACCCTCACCTCACGCACCGATTGGGCCCACCATACCCGACGGTGCATCTGTTCAGGACACCCCCTCGGGGGAGTTAGAGCAGACATGCTTGGTGGTGGAACTCCCGGACCAGGACATAGTCTGTAAGCTTTGTGGCGTGCGACCAGGGAAAATCACTCAGGCAGCAAGGCACTTTGCCGCCTGTCATAAGACTACTCTGGTGACGTACAGTTGTCGTAAGTGTGGCAGGGTCAGTGAGAACAGCCACTCCATCAGCACTCACTACCCTAAGTGCAAGGGGAGGGCAGAAGGAGTACAGGCTGATCAACTGGCCCATCGATGTGGTAGTTGCGAAGCGTCCTTTGCAACTAAGAGCGGGCTTAGCCAACACAAACGACACGTCCACCCAAGTGAACGGAATATGGAGAGGATCGCGGAGGTACGCTCCAAGAAGGTGAAGGGGGGTGCGACCTCGCTATGGAGTGCTAAGGAGGTGGAAGAGTTACTGAAGCTCGAGGAGAGATATGCGGGCGAGAGGTACATTAACATGGCGATCGCCAAGCATCTCCCCAGTAAAACTAGCGAGCAGGTAAGGGAGAAAAGACGTCGGCTTGTCAGGACCCCCATAAATCCGTCAGAGGATCATAGCGGTGATCTGAGACAGGAGATGCCAACGCCACCCCTGGTTCAGGGGATCGCCGAGAAATTGAAAGAGAGGGCGGCCTCCCTGGATCTTTCTCTGAGCGAGCTCGGCGGCAGTGGGGATTTGCCAAGGGAGGAGCACGAGTTGGGTGAGCTCGTGGAGGCTACGGCCTCGGCTTTGAGGGGGAGGCTGGGAGCTGGTGTCTCGAGTGCTCTGAGTCATAGTACTCCTGGTAGTAGGCAACGAGGGGCAGGCCGTGTTTTCAGAAACCCTCAGGGAGGAAACAGGGCGGCCAAGCGGAAGACTTATAGGAAACATCAGAGGATGTTCCTTAAGGATCCTGCAAGGCTAGCCAGTGAAATCCTTGATGGAGTGGAAGGAACAGAATGTCCAATCCCACTGGCCATTATAGAGCAAGCGTACAGGACCAGTTGGGAAGGGAATGTCAACTTTGCTGGACTAGGCCAATTTACATCATCAGGAGAAACGGACAACGAGTGCTTTGCAGAGCCAATCACGGCCAAATCTGTAAAAGCTGCCCTAGGCAAGATCAAGCGCGACACCGCCCCGGGCCCAGACAGGATCACAAAGCAGATGCTAAGTGACTGGGATCCGAAAGGCGAAAAACTGGCACGGCTGTACACCACGTGGTTGGTCAGCGGAGTGGTACCCAGGGCTTTCAAGGAATGTCGGACAACACTAATTCCTAAATCTACTGATCGGGAGGCGCTCAATGACGTGGGGAACTGGAGACCCATCACCATTGGATCAGTGATTTTAAGGCTCTTTTCTAAGATTCTGGCGGAGAGGCTGGCGCGTGCTTGCCCATTGAATCCTAGACAAAGGGGGTTCATCCGCGCCCCTGGGTGTTCCGAGAACCTAAAGGTTCTGCAAGGCCTTCTCGGACACTGCAAAAAAGAGCGGGGCCAGCTTGCGGTAGTGTTTGTCGATTTCGCGAAGGCTTTCGACTCCATCTCTCATGATCACATCCTGTGTGCACTGATGCAGAGACAGGTTGACCATCACGTGATTAAGCTGATCCAATCAGCTTATGTGGACTGCGTGACCAGAATCATTGTCAATGGGGACAAGACGGACCCCATTGAGATGAAGGTTGGAGTGAAGCAGGGAGATTCTATGTCTCCAATCCTCTTCAACCTGGCTATGGATCCCCTGATCCAAGCCCTCGACAACCTTGGAAGTGGCTATATGGTAGGAGGTACTAGGGTTAGTACCTTAGCGTTTGCAGATGATCTTGTCCTGATTAGTGACTCCTGGGAAGGCATGAGTGACAACATCGCTATCCTAGACACATTCTGCGAGAAGACGGGGCTTAGGGTTCAGCCCAAGAAATGTCACGGGTTCCTGATTGGGAAGGGAGTTACCTCCTTCACGGTCAATAACTGTAAGGCGTGGAGGTTGGGAAAGGAACCAATTCATCTCATCAGCCCTGATGAGATGGAGAAATATCTGGGGGCAAGGGTGAATCCTTGGGTGGGGATCACCAAGCCAGATATCCACACCCAGCTGAGGGAGTGGGTGACTAAGATCAACAATGCTCTTCTCAAACCAGTCCAAAAAGTCAGAATGTTGAATAACTTTGCAATTCCCAGGATGATCTATCTGGCTGATCACTGCGACTTTAGGGGCACAGCACTAGCCACTATGGATGGCACAATCAGGAAGGCTGTGAAGGAGTGGCTCCACCTACCTCAGTCAACCTGTAATGGCTTGCTATATTCTAGGCCTCGAGATGGTGGCTTGGGTATCCAGAAGTTAGAGGCCCTCGTGCCTTCCATCCAAGCGAGACGCCTATACCGGTTGCTGAACTCCGAAGACGGTATAGTGAGGGCGATAATGACAAG
>NW_027101068.1:360682-370682 GCF_029633855.1 Hoplias malabaricus
AATTGCTGTCAAATATATTGGAAGTGGGATGGTTGTCCAATTGCAATATATTCTGATGGTGTCAAATATATTGGAAGTGGGATGGTTGTCCAATTGTAATATATTCTGATGGTGTCAAATACATTGGAAGAGGGATGGTTGTCCAATGGCAATATATTCTGATGGTGTCAAATATATTGGAAGTGGGATGGTTGTCCTGATGGTGTCTAATATATTGGAAGTGGGATGGTTGTCCAATTGCAATATATTCTGATGGTGTCAAATATATTGGAAGTGGGATGGTTGTCCTGATGGTGTCTAATATATTGGAAGTGGGATGGTTGTCCAATTGCAATATATTCTGATGGTGTCAAATATATTGGAAGTGGGATGGTTGTCCAATTCCCATACATCCTGATGGTGTCAAATATATTGGAAGAGGGATGGTTGTCCAATTGCAATATATTCTGATGGTGTCAAATATATTGGAAGTGGGATGGTTGTCCTGATGGTGTCTAATATATTGGAAGTGGGATGGTTGTCCAATTGCAATATATTCTGATGGTGTCAAATATATTGGAAGTGGGATGGTTATCCTGATGGTGTCTAATATATTGGAAGTGGGATGGTTGTCCAATTGCAATATATTCTGATGGTGTCAAATATATTGGAAGTGGGATGGTTGTCCAATTCCCATACATCCTGATGGTGTCAAATATATTGTAAGTGGGATAGTTGTCCAATTCCCCTATATCCTGATGGTGTCAAATATATTGGAAATGAGATGGTTGTCCAATTACCATACATCCTTATGGCTTCAAATATATTGTAAGTGGGATGCTTGTTCAATTACCATATATATTGTGTCAAATATGTTCAAAGTGGGATGGTGTCCCATCACTACATATTGTCATCAGAGCACGTTTTAGGAAAACATAATTGTAATGTCTAAAAATACATTTAGCCATATATCCCATGACTCCCTGATCTCATATCTGTCTTTGGAGTTGTAAAATTCTACTGTCCAAAATCCATATATTTTTTTTTGACTTGAATATATTGGAAGTAGGATTATCAGATCTCAGCTTCAGAACAACATAAGAGGTTTTTACAAACGGGTCTATCTTTGTCTGGGTCTATCTTACTCAGCGTGTGAGTTTGGAGAAGATTGGAGAGAATAAATATTTTCACTCAAAAAAACTAAAAGGGGTCCCCCTATGAGTTGTTTTTAAGTGAAAAAATTTATGTCCTCCAATCATCTCCAAACTCACACCCTGAGTTGATGACACTCAGACTTAGACGAAACTGGTCTTACTTTGAAGATATTTCACTCCTAAGCCAAGATCTGATAATCCAACTTCCAATATATTCCAGTCAAAAACATATATGGGTTTTTGACAGTAGAATTTTACACTTCTAATTACAGAAAAAGGATCAGAGGGACTTGGGCTGTATGGAAACATGTATTTTTTTTAACTATATAAAATGTTTTCCCAAAATGTATAAGTCTTTACTTTAACCATCCCAATTGCAATATATTTGACACAAGTGTTATATATTATATTTAAGCAGTACATTTCTTCGTAGATGTCTTTCAGTAACTGTAAAACATTTATTTTAATTATTTGTAATTTGCTAAGACACATGGAAGACCTTTACATCCCGAGGTAGTGATAGCTTACAACCTGGTCTCACACCTACTTGTGATATAGTCACATATATAGGAGACTGCAATTCATGCTGAAAATATGCGATATGTCACGAATTGCAGATTACTATATCACGAGTAGGTGTGAGACCGGGCTGTAGCTTAACATTACTGGCTGATGTAACTTTGCTAACTGACAAAGCGACACATTTATGTTATGATTAAAACCAATATTTAACAAAAAATATATTCATTAAACACATGAAAAGTGTTGTATTCTAATCAAATGATATTTAAACTCCCGCACGAGTTATGCACAGGGGCCGTGTCTTCATTAATTCAGACTTATTATCCTGGATTTAAGTCCTTTATAGAGTATTTAGTTATTTTTTATAACGTCTCTTCCTTACACATGTAAACAATCGTACACACACAAAAATGCGTGTATTTGTATAACTAAAAATGTGAGTCTGTAAACAAGTTTTAGTCCCCACACCGAGATTATATCCATCTACACACAGACAAAGAGAGAGTCCACCAGTTTCGCTACACTACACTTTGTTTGGGTTTTTATGTACTGTTTCTAATTCTATATTTTTGTTGTGATATCAGTTATAATTGAATATGTATTTTGTCTCGTTCACCAGTGATATTTTTCAGTTACTGTAGTTAAAACAGCATTTAACTAATCCATACGGGCCTACTTACATATTCATGATTGGATTTACATCACACACTGTAGCTGACACGAAACATAAATCCTTTGTGAACGTAGTCCCTACGTTTCATCTGAATTATTCATAACATAGTGAGCGAAGCACTGACCTATGGCTACGTTGAGCCCTACGTGAGCAGTGTGAAGACAGCAATATTAGTAAGCTGATCCCCATAGCAACTGGAAGTTAATTTTTCACAATAAAAAACCTCTGGTGTTTAGTACCTTAAAATTTGTAAACATGCATATTATTATATAACTTCATTCATAACATGCTCTAAAGCTTTTCATAATTGTATATCAAACAAACATCACTATTCTCTCACACTATGTGTGTGACACATACTGAGATTTGACATTGATAAATTATGTGCATTCTTTTAATAGCATACTGCTAAACAATACAGTGTCAATACAAACCCATGGTGAAATTAACTTTCCAGATCCTCCTCTTTCTGTAAACGTATTGTATGTTTAACGATACATTAAGTTACTCATGTTTTATTTAATTATGTGTATCTACTTCTATATATAAATTAAGAGAGGATAAATCTCCTTCAAAATGAAATTGAACAAAAAATTCTGAATTAAAAAAGGGCTTTTTCAGCAGTTCAGTGGTGGTTGAAGTGAGGGGTTATATATATATATATATATATATATATATATATATATATATATATATATATATATATATATATATATATGTGTGTGTGTGTGTGTGTGTGTGTGTGTGCTTTTAAACGTATTTATATATGTATAATGTTAATACAAAATCTCATAAAAAACATGGTCAAATCCAATACGCTTAGAGACCAACGACATTCCTTACACCTGGACCCCCATGAGTACTGACGAAGAACACTCAGAAAAGTGACACTGAGCCTGCTGTGGGCCAACGCTGTTTTCTGACTGTGACTCTGAGCCGAGTGTAGTCAATTCACAAAAAACATTATAAGAACGCAGTACCAAAGCATGGCTCAATTTTGCATGTAGGTATTTGAGTATACACTAAGTAGGCTACAAGCTTATTGTTTTTAGTCCAATACACTTTATAAACTTGAATTCCTCTGTTTTTTTTTCATTTGTTTTAAATTATGCTCTAAACGTGTTGGATTCTCCGTGTTGACACGTAGCGTATAATTTCGTGTTAACACGTTAAGGTATTGACGCGTTATGAACGTGTTAACACGTTAAGTTTGTGTATTTCGTGAATCATGATGCTTTACTGCCACCAACTGGTGTATGGCGTTATTGCTGAAACAACATAAAGCCTTAACTTACCAAATAACGGAAACAATTCCAGTGTTTAATGTTCTGAACAATGTTTATGAGATTTTGTATAAACATTATACAAACATAATATTTATATAAACATAAATACGTTTAAAAGCGCACACAAACATAGATATATATACCCCTCACTTCAACCACCACTGAATTTACTGCTGAAAAAAGCCCTTTTTTAATTCAGATTTTTTTGTTCAATATAATTTTGAAGGAGATTTATCCTATCTTAACATATATAAGTATGTGGCCACAAATGGGTCCACAATTCCATTTAGACCTAACAGGTGGTGGTGGGGTCTTAGTTCCGAAAAGCCATTTAGTGGACAAAATAGCAGTTGCTTACCTCTTCGTAGTACCACACCATCCCAATCCACATATATGATACGCCGCTTGGTGGACCTTATCGGCCTAGCGCGCGGCGCCCCCTAGACGATTTACTTTGCAGAGCCCGGGGTCGGGTCCTGGGCACACGTGGTGAGAGCTAAAAATCCTCAAAGTTTGGGCCTTTTACCCGCACTTTTGCATCAATCCACCAGGTGGCTCCCGGAACGTCCCGATTCCAATATATTCCATTACAGGCAAATATATTGGGATTGGGATGGCGTATATATTTATCATTCGTTGAAGTGTTTTGTAATGTTTTTAATACTTTTAACATGCCCAACATCCATAGACATTAACATTTTTAAAGTGTTGGCTACTTTGATAAGGCAACACAAACGTCCTTTCACAAAGTTTCCAACTATCTTTGATATATGTATAATGCCAGTAAACCGACAAACACGTAACCACAGTGAGCCAGCCTGCCCTTCTGAAACTCTTGTCCGAACGCCTTACTTTCAAATTTTCAAGTTAGCTAATGTTACTGCTGCATTACTTAAGGTGGAAGCGAAAAATTTAAAAGCTTCTGAGCGAACACCAGTCAGAATGTCAACACTAGAACTATCAGGATTTTCATATACCCCCTTTTTCTACCAGAGGCTGCCAAATGGCAGTGCTGGGGTAATTTGCAACCCATTAGGCCACATTTTGTTATGTACATTAAGCCACTACTAGGTGCTAAAACGGGGGGATGGGTGATAGTGTGAACTGTGTTGACTGACAAAGCTCTGAGAGTCACAGCAGGCACAGACTTTCAGGAGTTTAGTTTAGGGCAACAGTCTCAACAAATAAAAAATATTTTGGTACTTTGGCAGTTTTCTCAGCTGCTGATAATTATTATTATAATCTTTCAAAAATATAATGAAATAATACTTGTTTATTTAGAATACACACAATAAAGAATTATTTAAGCTTTTTAGTTTATATTTGTTGATCTAATGCAGTATTATTTGATGTGAAACCTACAAAAACCTTGAGAAATATAAATAAAAAATTCAGTTAAGTAAAAATTGCTCAAAAATAGTATTTAAGTTTAATTTGAGTCATATTTACTTGTCAAGAAAAACACTTTGCCAATGGGGTGAGATATTTTGACTTAAAACAAGAAAAAATGTCCTGATAATATTCTTTTACTTGGGTTTTTAAATGTTTAAGTAAAAATGTCCTTTTTACAAGTAGCTGAGGGTTGTTTTTTGTATAAATTTATGTAAAAATATCTTTACCTATTGGCAGTTTTTCAAAAGACAAAAACTACTTAAAATAAGGTTACAACATATCAGAGCTATTTTGACTAATCAATATGCCACTTTTTGCACTGTGAAAACAATCCTACATTAGTACAAAGGAGGCAGTTTTTCAAAAGGCAAATTTACTTAAAATCTGAACTTTAGCTATTTTGACAAATCATCAGTGAGAAAACAATCCAAAATTAGTACAAAGGAGGCAGACTTGAGGTGTTTTGGAATTATAGTTCAAATAATGTCTTTGTGTGAGTTTTAGAGAAAGATGACTGCAGACACTGGAAAACTTGTTAATAAAGTGCATAAACTTTATATAATAAACTGCACCAAAGTAAATAGCCTATCTGGCTACATGCTGAGTGAAATAAAATAGAATAAACCTTTCTCACTATAGTACAATATTACAAATATACACGATGGAGGTAACTGAGATGGGTGTGTCAGTGTCAGTCAGGGTGTGTATTCCCTGCCACATACGCCGAGGGTCAGAGGAGGTAAAGTGCTCCTCAATCCAGAGTTTGTAGCAGTGCTTGGCTATAGCTGTTAGTCTCTTCATATTGCCAGGAACTCCAGTGGGCGGTACAAAGGACGCTTGTACCCTGAGCGCTTCTATGCTGAGGGATGCCATGCCAAGAAATCTCGGACCACCAGTCTTGTTTTTTGCCCTTCTTTTGTATGCATTAGGTTTCTCCATTTATGTGCATCTGCTTTTCTTTTTTCTGTAAATCAGGACCGGCGTTTGTAGCAGTGCTTGGCTATAGCTATTCCTCTCCTCAGGTTAGCTCTGGCCAAGCTGTATGCTTCCCGGCGTCCTGATCTGAAGGCAGCATCTCTGGCTTTGAGCAATGTGCGAACCTCTCTGTTTATCCAGGGCATTTGAATAGGGAATGTTAATTGTTATGGCAAACTTAAATTTAATGATTAAGTATCACCAGGAAGAAAGATCGATGCTCAAAGAATTCTTTGAGGAGAAGAGAGGAATAAGACAGACAGTCAAAGTCAGTCCACACAGTTGTTGATGTGTTTCAGGACAGAGTTAGTGTAGGTGTCCAAGTGGATGTGTGAGCCTGTGGAGGCTCGGGCAGCATACTCACTCCAGTCGGTGTGCTGGAACTGTTGCTGAAGGAAGGAGTCAGCCCCATCCATCCAGAACTTTACAGTTCTGGTTGAAGGCTTAATCCTCTGCATGACTGGAGTGTATTTGGGAAGCAGGAACAAAGAAAGATGATCGGAAAGTCCAAGATGGGGGTGGGGTGTTGTTTTGAAGCTGGTTAAAGTCGAACCAATGCTGAATCCGGTGTTTGTGCAGTGAATGTTAATTTCCAAAAGTGTCTGTCTGTCGTAACTGTAGTTCGCAAGAGTTATTTGCGCAAGAAAACTGGAGATAGCTAAGTACAGAAGTATAACATCACTAAAACCGGTAAGACGCTGAGCCTCGCAGTGTGATCGTGACGCCATCTTGGTCCTGGGAGACCAAGGACCATTTCCTATGGATATCAAGGTCCCAGAATCTGGAGGAAGAGAGGAGAGGCACGGAATCCACATTGCTCGAGGTACCCTGTAAAGTTTCCACAGTAAGTGGCGGTTTGGGGTCCCATGTCATCTGCTGGTGTGGGTCCACTGTATTTTCTGAGGTCCAAGGTCAACGCAGCCGCCTACCAGGGAGATTTAGATTACTTTATGCTTCCTTATGCTTCCAAGCGGGGTGGGTTAGTGCAGTGTGTAGTGCTGTTGAGAGCGAAGACACCCGCAAGTTCCACAGCACAAGCTCTTAGCACACGGCCAGGTACACCATCAGGGCCAGCTGCCTTCCGTGCATTCACTCTGCTCAGCATGCGACTGACGTCCGAAGTGGAAAGTACAAGTGGGTTGTCGTCGGTGGAGGATCGTTTATTGAAGATATCAATATCATCTGGTCGAAACGAGTGTAAAAGTTGTTCAGCTCATCAGGGAGTGAAGCACTGTTGGTACATGGAACAAAGCTAGTTGGTTTATAGTCAGTCAGGGTGTGTATTCCCTACCACATACGCCGAGGGTCAGAGGAGGTAAAGTGCTCCTCAATCCGGCGTTTGTAGCAGTGCTTGGATATAGCTATTAGTCTCTTCATATTGCCAGGAACTCCAGTGGGCGGTACAAAGGACGCTCGTACCCTGAGCGCTTCTATGCTGAGGGATGCCATGGTAAGAAATCTCAGACCACCAGTCTTGTTTTTTGCCCTTCTTTTGTACGCATTAGGTTTTTCCATTTATGTGCATCTGCTTTTGTTTTTTTTGTGAATCAGGACCGGCGTTTGTAGCAGTGCTTGGCTATAGCTATTCCTCTCCTCAGGTTAGCTCTGACCAAGCTGTATGCTTCCCGGCGTCCTGATCTGAAGGCAGCATCTCTGGCTTTGAGCAGAGTGCGAACCTCTCTGTTCATCCAGGGCTTCTGATTAGGGAATGTTAATTATTATGGCAAACTTAAAATTAGTGATTAAGTATCACCAGGAAGGAAGATTGACGCTCAAAGAATTCTTTGAGGAGAAGAGAGGAATAAGACAGACAGTCAAAGATTGCGTGAATCCGGTGTTTGTGCAGTGAATGTTAATTTCCAAAAGAGTCTGTCTCTTGTAGCTGTAGTTCGCAAGAGTTATTTGCGCAAGAAAACTGGAGATAGCTAAGTACAGAAGTATAACATCACTAAAACTGGTAAGACGCTGAGCCTCGCAGTGTGATCGCGATGCCATCTTGGTCCTGGGAGACCAAGGACCATTTCCTATAGAAATCAAGGTCCCAGAATCTGGAGGAAGAGAGGAGAGGCACGGAATCCACATTGCTCGAGGTACCCTGTAAAGTTTCCACAGTCAGTGGCGGTTTGGGGTCCCATGTCATCTGCTGGTGTGGGTCCACTGTATTTTCTGAGGTCCAAGGTCAACGCAGCCGCCTACCAGGGAGATTTAGATTACTTTATGCTTCCAAGCGAGGTGGGTTAGTGCAGTGTGTAGTGCTGTTGAGATAGCGTCCTCGGTGGATCTGTTGCAACGATAAGCAAACTGGTGTGGGTCCAGCGTAGCAGGCAGGCAGGATTTCAAGTGAGAAAGAACTAGTCTTTTAAAGCACTTGGAAATTATTGGGGTGAGTGCTACAGGTCGAAAGTCATTAAAGTCTGAAGCAGTAGAATGCTTAGGCACAGGCACAATAATGGCTGACTTAAAGATAGATGGTACAGCTGCCTGGGCAAGCGAAACATTAAAGATGTGAGCGAAGACACCCGCAAGTTCCACAGCACAAGCTCTTAGCACACGGCCAGGTACACCATCAGGGCAAGCTGCCTTCTGTGCATTCACTCTGCTCAGCATGTGACTGACGTCCGAATTGGAAAGTACAAGTGGGTTGTCGTCGGTGGAGGATCGTTTATTGAAGATATCAATATCATCTGGTCGAAACGAGCGTAGAAGTTGTTCAGCTCATCAGGGAGTGAAGCACTGTTGGTAGATGGAACAAAGCTAGTTGGTTTATAGTCAGTCAGGGTGTGTATTCCCTGCCACATACGCCGAGGGTCAGAGGAGGTAAAGTGCTCCTCAATCCGTCGTTTGTAGCAGTGCTTGGCTATAGCTATTAGTCTCTTCATATTGCCAGGGACTCCAGTGGGCGGTACAGAGGACGCTTGTACCCTGAGCGCTTGTTGATGCATTTCAGGACAGAGTTAGTGTAGGTGTCCAAGTGGATGTGTGAGCCTGTGCAGGCTCGGGCAGCATACTCACTCCAGTCGGTGTGCTGGAACTGTTGCTGAAGGAAGGAGTCAGCCCCATCCATCCAGAACTTTACAGTTCTGGTTGAAGGCTTAATCCTCTGCATGACTGGAGTGTATTTGGGAAGCAGGAACAAAGAAAGATGATCGGAAAGTCCAAGATGGGGGAGGGGTGTTGTTTTGAAGCTGGTTAAAGTCCAACCGATGCTGAATCCGGTGTTTGTGCAGTGAATGTTAATTTCCAAAAGTGTCTGTCTGTCGTAACTGTAGTTCGCAAGAGTTATTTGCGCAAGAAAACTGGAGATAGCTAAGTACAGAAGTATAACATCACTAAAACCGGTAAGACGCTGAGCCTCGCAGTGTGATCGCGATGCCATCTTGGTCCTGGAAGACCAAGGACCATTTCCTATAGAAATCAAGGTCCCAGAATCTGGAGGAAGAGAGGAGAGGCACGGAATCCACATTGTTCGAGCTACCCTGTAAAGTTTCCACAGTCAGTGGCGGTTTGGTGTCCCATGTCATCTGCTGGTGTGGGTCCACTTTATTTTCTGAGGTCCAAGGTCGACGCAGCCGCCTACCAGGGAGATTTAGATTACTTTATGCTTCCTTATGCTTCCAAGCGAGGTGGGTTAGTGCAGTGTGTAGTGCTGTTGAGATAGCGTCCTCGGTGGATCTGTTGCAACGATAAGCAAACTGGTGTGGGTCCAGCGTAGCAGGCAGGCAGGATTTCAAGTGAGAAAGAACTAGTCTTTTAAAGCACTTGGAAATTATTGAGGTGGGTTATGCAGTGTGTAGTTCTGTTGAGAGCGAAGACACCCGCAAGTTCCACAGCACAAGCACTCAGCACACGGCCAGGTACACCATCAGGGCCAGCTGCCTTCCGTGCATTCACTCTACTCAGCATGCGACTGACGTCCGAAGTGGAAAGTACAAGTGGGTTGTCATCGGTGGAGGATCGTTTATTGAAGATATCATTATCATCTGGTCGAAACGAGCGTAAAAGTTGTTCAGCTTATCAGG
>NW_027101069.1:0-23744 GCF_029633855.1 Hoplias malabaricus
TTACTTGGAATGGAGACTGCCAGGGAACACTAAGCGCTGTAAGCTTTTAAGCTTAAGGCTCCGATTGTGAAGATTGTAGCTACAGTCATTTAACACAATAAGAGATCAAAACTTAAAGAAATAAACAAATAAACAAAAAATTAATAAAAAATAAACAAACAAATAAAAAACAAACAAACAAAAAACACTGAAAGCCAGTCATTTATTTTGAGCTGTGAGGCTTTTTAGTTTACAAGCAGCTCTGTAACAAGAGTTACTCTTAGAACAGTCATTACAATAGTCTTCTACAGCCAACAGCCATTGCTTTTGGCCATAGCACTCTTAGGAATCCCGATCTTGTGCGCTTAGTTAGTACTTGGAATGGAGACTGCCAGGGAACACTAAGCGCTGTAAGCCTTTAAGCTTAAGGCTCCGATTGTGAAGATTGTAGCTGCAGTCATTTAAACACAAGAGGAGATCAAAACTTTAAAAAAATAAACAAATATAAACAATAAATGAATAAAAAATAAACAAACAAATAAAAAAACAAACAAACAAAAAACACTGGAAAGCCAGTCATTTATTTTGAGTTGTGAGGCTTTTTAGTTTACAAGCAGCTCTGTAACAAGAGTTACTCTTAGAACAGTCATTACAAATAGTCTTCTACAGCCAACAGCCATTGCTTTTGGCCATAGCACTCTTAGGAATCCCGAGCTTGTGCGCTTAGTTAATACTTGGAATGGAGACTGCCAGGGAACACTAGTTGCTGTAAGCCATTGAGCTTAAGGCTCCGATTGTGAAGATTGTAGCTACAGTCATTAAACACAAGAGGAGATCAAAACTTTAAAGAAATAAACAAATAAACAATAAATGAATAAAAAATAAACAAACAAATAAAACAAACAAACAAACAAAAAACACTGGAAAGCCAGTCATTTATTTTGAGTTGTGAGGCTTTTTAGTTTACAAGCAGCTCTGTAACAAGAGTTACTCTTAGAACAGTCACTACAAATAGTCTTCTACAGCCAACAGCCATTGCTTTTGGCCATAGCACTCTTAGGAATCCCGATCTTGTGCGCTTAGTTAGTACTTGGAATGGAGACTGCCAGGAACACTAAGCGCTCTAAGCTTTTTAGCTTAAGGCTCCGATTGTGAAGATTGTAGGTACAGTCATTTATACACAAGAGGAGATCAAAACTTTAAAAAATTAACAAATAAACAATAAATGAATAAAAAATAAACAAACAAATAAAAAAACAAACAAACAAAAACACTGGAAAGCCAGTCATTTATTTGAGCTGTGAGGCTTTTTAGTTTACAAGCAGCTCTGTAACAAGAGTTACTCTTAGAACAGTCATTACAAATAGTCTTCTACAGCCAACAGCCATTGCTTTTGGCATAGCACTCTTAGGAATCCCGATCTTGTGCGCTTAGTTAGTACTTGGAATGGAGACTGCCAGGGAACACTAAGCGCTGTAGCTTTTAAGCTTAAGGCTCCGATTGTGAAGATTGTAGCTACAGTCATTTAAACACAAGAGGAGATCAAAACTTTAAAAAATAAACAAATAAACAATAAATGAATAAAAAAATAAACAAACAAATAAAAAAACAAACAAACAAAAACACTGGAAAGCCAGTCATTTATTTTGAGTTGTGAGGCTTTTTAGTTTACAAGCAGCTCTGTAACAAGAGTTACTCTTAGAACAGTCATTACAAATAGTCTTCTACAGCCAACAGCCATTGCTTTTGGCCATAGCACTCTTAGGAATCCCGATCTTGTGCGCTTAGTTTAGTACTTGGAATGGAGACTGCCAGGGAACACTAGGCGCTGTAAGCCTTTTAGCTTAAGGCTCCGATTGTGAAGATTGTAGCTACAGTCATTTAAACACAATAAGAGATCAAAACTTAAAAGAAATAAACAAATAAACAAAAAAATTAATAAAAATAAACAAACAAATAAAAAAAACAAAACAAACAAAAAACACTGGAAAGCCAGTCATTTATTTTGAGCTGTGAGGCTTTTTAGTTTACAAGCAGCTCTGTAACAAGAGTTACTCTTAGAACAGTCATTACAAATAGTCTTCTACAGCCAACAGCCATTGCTTTTGGCCATAGCACTCTTAGGAATCCCGAGCTTGTGCGCTTAGTTAATACTTGGAATGGAGACTGCCAGGGAACACTAGTTGCTGTAAGCCATTGAGCTTAAGCTCCGATTGTGAAGATTGTAGCTACAGTCATTTAAACACAAGAGGAGATCAAAAACTTTAAAGAAATAAACAAATAACAATAAATGAATAAAAAATAAACAAACAAATAAAACAAACAAACAAACAAAAAACACTGGAAAGCCAGTCATTTATTTTGAGTTGTGAGGCTTTTTAGTTTACAAGCAGCTCTGTAACAAGAGTTACTCTTAGAACAGTCATTACAAATAGTCTTCTACAGCCAACAGCCATTGCTTTTGGCCATAGCACTCTTAGGAATCCCGATCTTGTGCGCTTAGTTAGTACTTGGAATGGAGACTGCCAGGGAACACTAGGCGCTGTAAGCTTTTAAGCTTAAGGCTCCGATTGTGAAGATTGTAGCTACAGTCATTTAAACACAAGAGGAGATCAAAACTAATAAATAAATAAACAAATAAACAATAAATGAATAAAAATAAACAAACAAATAAAAAAACAAACAAACAGAAAACACTGGAAAGCCAGTCATTTATTTTGAGTTGTGAGGCTTTTTAGTTTACAAGCAGCTCTGTAACAAGAGTTACTCTTAGAACAGTCATTACAAATAGTCTTCTACAGCCAACAGCCATTGCTTTTGGCCATAGCACTCTTAGGAATCCGATCTTGTGCGCTTAGTTAGTACTTGGAATGGAGACTGCCAGGGAACACTAAGCGCTGTAAGCTTTTATGCTTAAGGCTCCGATTGTGAAGATTGTAGCTACAGTCATTTAAACACAAGAGGAGATCAAAACTTAAAAAAATAAACAAATAAACAATAAATGAATAAAAAATAAACAAACAAATAAAAAACAAACAAACAAAAAACACTGGAAAGCCAGTCATTTATTTTTGAGTTGTGAGGCTTTTTAGTTTACAAGCAGCTCTGTAACAAGAGTTACTCTTAGAACAGTCATTACAAATAGTCTTCTACAGCCAACAGCCATTGCTTTTGGCCATAGCACTCTTAGGAATCCCGATCTTGTGCGCTTAGTTAGTACTTGGAATGGAGACTGCCAGGGAACACTAAGCGCTGTAAGCTTTTAAGCTTAAGGCTCCGATTGTGAAGATTGTAGCTACAGTCATTTAAACACAAGAGGAGATCAAAGCTTTAAAAAAATAAACAAATAAACAATAAATGAATAAAAAATAAACAAACAAATAAAAAAACAAACAAACAGAAAACACTGGAAAGCCAGTCATTTATTTTGAGTTGTGAGGCTTTTTAGTTTACAAGCAGCTCTGTAAACAAGAGTTACTCTTAGAACAGTCATTACAAATAGTCTTCTACAGCCAACAGCCATTGCTTTTGGCCATAGCACTCTTAGGAATCCCGATCTTGTGCGCTTAGTTAGTACTTGGAATGGAGACTGCCAGGGAACACTAAGCGCTGTAAGCTTTTAAGCTTAAGGCTCCGATTGTGAAGATTGTAGCTACAGTCATTTAAACACAAGAGGAGATCAAAACTTTAAAAAAATAAACAAATAAACAATAAATGAATAAAAAATAAACAAACAAATAAAAAAACAAACAAATAAAAAACACTGGAAAGCCAGTCATTTATTTTGAGTTGTGAGGCTTTTTAGTTTACAAGCAGCTCTGTAACAAGAGTTACTCTTAGAACAGTCATTACAAATAGTCTTCTACAGCCAACAGCCATTGCTTTTGGCCATAGCACTCTTAGGAATCCCGATCTTGTGCGCTTAGTTAGTACTTGGAATGGAGACTGCCAGGGAACACTAGGCGCTGTAAGCTTTTTAGCTTAAGGCTCCGATTGTGAAGATTGTAGCTACAGTCATTTAAACACAATAAGAGATCAAAACTTAAAAGAAATAAACAAATAAACAAAAAAATTAATAAAAAATAAACAAACAAATAAAAAAACAAACAAACAAAAAACACTGGAAAGCCAGTCATTTATTTTGAGCTGTGAGGCTTTTTAGTTTACAAGCAGCTCTGTAACAAGAGTTACTCTTAGAACAGTCATTACAAATAGTCTTCTACAGCCAACAGCCATTGCTTTTGGCCATAGCACTCTTAGGAATCCCGATCTTGTGCGCTTAGTTAGTACTTGGAATGGAGACTGCCAGGGAACACTAAGCGCTGTAAGCCTTTAAGCTTAAGGCTCCGATTGTGAAGATTGTAGCTGCAGTCATTTAAACACAAGAGGAGATCAAAACTTTAAAAAAATAAACAAATAAACAATAAATGAATAAAAAATAAACAAACAAATAAAAAAACAAACAAACAAAAAACACTGGAAAGCCAGTCATTTATTTTGAGTTGTGAGGCTTTTTAGTTTACAAGCAGCTCTGTAACAAGAGTTACTCTTAGAACAGTCATTACAAATAGTCTTCTACAGCCAACAGCCATTGCTTTTGGCCATAGCACTCTTAGGAATCCCGAGCTTGTGCGCTTAGTTAATACTTGGAATGGAGACTGCCAGGGAACACTAGTTGCTGTAAGCCATTGAGCTTAAGGCTCCGATTGTGAAGATTGTAGCTACAGTCATTTAAACACAAGAGGAGATCAAAACTTTAAAGAAATAAACAAATAAACAATAAATGAATAAAAAATAAACAAACAAATAAAACAAACAAACAAACAAAAAACACTGGAAAGCCAGTCATTTATTTTGAGTTGTGAGGCTTTTTAGTTTACAAGCAGCTCTGTAACAAGAGTTACTCTTAGAACAGTCATTACAAATAGTCTTCTACAGCCAACAGCCATTGCTTTTGGCCATAGCACTCTTAGGAATCCCGATCTTGTGCGCTTAGTTAGTACTTGGAATGGAGACTGCCAGGGAACACTAAGCGCTCTAAGCTTTTTAGCTTAAGGCTCCGATTGTGAAGATTGTAGGTACAGTCATTTATACACAAGAGGAGATCAAAACTTTAAAAAATTAACAAATAAACAATAAATGAATAAAAAATAAACAAACAAATAAAAAAACAAACAAACAAAAACACTGGAAAGCCAGTCATTTATTTTGAGCTGTGAGGCTTTTTAGTTTACAAGCAGCTCTGTAACAAGAGTTACTCTTAGAACAGTCATTACAAATAGTCTTCTACAGCCAACAGCCATTGCTTTTGGCCATAGCACTCTTAGGAATCCCGAGCTTGTGCGCTTAGTTAATACTTGGAATGGAGACTGCCAGGGAACACTAGTTGCTGTAAGCCATTGAGCTTAAGGCTCCGATTGTGAAGATTGTAGCTACAGTCATTTAAACACAAGAGGAGATCAAAACTTTAAAGAAATAAACAAATAAACAATAAATGAATAAAAAATAAACAAACAAATAAAACAAACAAACAAACAAAAAACACTGGAAAGCCAGTCATTTATTTTGAGTTGTGAGGCTTTTTAGTTTACAAGCAGCTCTGTAACAAGAGTTACTCTTAGAACAGTCATTACAAATAGTCTTCTACAGCCAACAGCCATTGCTTTTGGCCATAGCACTCTTAGGAATCCCGATCTTGTGCGCTTAGTTAGTACTTGGAATGGAGACTGCCAGGGAACACTAGGCGCTGTAAGCTTTTAAGCTTAAGGCTCCGATTGTGAAGATTGTAGCTACAGTCATTTAAACACAAGAGGAGATCAAAAAATAAATAAATAAATAAACAAATAAACAATAAATGAATAAAAAATAAACAAACAAATAAAAAACAAACAAACAGAAAACACTGGAAAGCCAGTCATTTATTTTGAGTTGTGAGGCTTTTTAGTTTACAAGCAGCTCTGTAACAAGAGTTACTCTTAGAACAGTCATTACAAATAGTCTTCTACAGCCAACAGCCATTGCTTTTGGCCATAGCACTCTTAGGAATCCCGATCTTGTGCGCTTAGTTAGTACTTGGAATGGAGACTGCCAGGGAACACTAAGCGCTGTAAGCTTTTAAGCTTAAGGCTCCGATTGTGAAGATTGTAGCTACAGTCATTTAAACACAAGAGGAGATCAAAACTTTAAAAAAATAAACAAATAAACAATAAATGAATAAAAAATAAACAAACAAATAAAAAACAAACAAACAAAAAACACTGGAAAGCCAGTCATTTATTTTGAGTTGTGAGGCTTTTTAGTTTACAAGCAGCTCTGTAACAAGAGTTACTCTTAGAACAGTCATTACAAATAGTCTTCTACAGCCAACAGCCATTGCTTTTGGCCATAGCACTCTTAGGAATCCCGATCTTGTGCGCTTAGTTAGTACTTGGAATGGAGACTGCCAGGGAACACTAAGCGCTGTAAGCTTTTAAGCTTAAGGCTCCGATTGTGAAGATTGTAGCTACAGTCATTTAAACACAATAAGAGATCAAAACTTAAAAGAAATAAACAAATAAACAAAAAAATTAATAAAAAATAAACAAACAAATAAAAAAACAAACAAACAAAAAACACTGGAAAGCCAGTCATTTATTTTGAGCTGTGAGGCTTTTTAGTTTACAAGCAGCTCTGTAACAAGAGTTACTCTTAGAACAGTCATTACAAATAGTCTTCTACAGCCAACAGCCATTGCTTTTGGCCATAGCACTCTTAGGAATCCCGATCTTGTGCGCTTAGTTAGTACTTGGAATGGAGACTGCCAGGGAACACTAAGCGCTGTAAGCCTTTAAGCTTAAGGCTCCGATTGTGAAGATTGTAGCTGCAGTCATTTAAACACAAGAGGAGATCAAAACTTTAAAAAAATAAACAAATAAACAATAAATGAATAAAAAATAAACAAACAAATAAAAAAACAAACAAACAAAAAACACTGGAAAGCCAGTCATTTATTTTGAGTTGTGAGGCTTTTTAGTTTACAAGCAGCTCTGTAACAAGAGTTACTCTTAGAACAGTCATTACAAATAGTCTTCTACAGCCAACAGCCATTGCTTTTGGCCATAGCACTCTTAGGAATCCCGAGCTTGTGCGCTTAGTTAATACTTGGAATGGAGACTGCCAGGGAACACTAGTTGCTGTAAGCCATTGAGCTTAAGGCTCCGATTGTGAAGATTGTAGCTACAGTCATTTAAACACAAGAGGAGATCAAAACTTTAAAGAAATAAACAAATAAACAATAAATGAATAAAAAATAAACAAACAAATAAAACAAACAAACAAACAAAAAACACTGGAAAGCCAGTCATTTATTTTGAGTTGTGAGGCTTTTTAGTTTACAAGCAGCTCTGTAACAAGAGTTACTCTTAGAACAGTCATTACAAATAGTCTTCTACAGCCAACAGCCATTGCTTTTGGCCATAGCACTCTTAGGAATCCCGATCTTGTGCGCTTAGTTAGTACTTGGAATGGAGACTGCCAGGGAACACTAAGCGCTCTAAGCTTTTTAGCTTAAGGCTCCGATTGTGAAGATTGTAGGTACAGTCATTTATACACAAGAGGAGATCAAAACTTTAAAAAATTAACAAATAAACAATAAATGAATAAAAAATAAACAAACAAATAAAAAAACAAACAAACAAAAACACTGGAAAGCCAGTCATTTATTTTGAGCTGTGAGGCTTTTTAGTTTACAAGCAGCTCTGTAACAAGAGTTACTCTTAGAACAGTCATTACAAATAGTCTTCTACAGCCAACAGCCATTGCTTTTGGCCATAGCACTCTTAGGAATCCCGAGCTTGTGCGCTTAGTTAATACTTGGAATGGAGACTGCCAGGGAACACTAGTTGCTGTAAGCCATTGAGCTTAAGGCTCCGATTGTGAAGATTGTAGCTACAGTCATTTAAACACAAGAGGAGATCAAAACTTTAAAGAAATAAACAAATAAACAATAAATGAATAAAAAATAAACAAACAAATAAAACAAACAAACAAACAAAAAACACTGGAAAGCCAGTCATTTATTTTGAGTTGTGAGGCTTTTTAGTTTACAAGCAGCTCTGTAACAAGAGTTACTCTTAGAACAGTCATTACAAATAGTCTTCTACAGCCAACAGCCATTGCTTTTGGCCATAGCACTCTTAGGAATCCCGATCTTGTGCGCTTAGTTAGTACTTGGAATGGAGACTGCCAGGGAACACTAGGCGCTGTAAGCTTTTAAGCTTAAGGCTCCGATTGTGAAGATTGTAGCTACAGTCATTTAAACACAAGAGGAGATCAAAAAATAAATAAATAAATAAACAAATAAACAATAAATGAATAAAAAATAAACAAACAAATAAAAAACAAACAAACAGAAAACACTGGAAAGCCAGTCATTTATTTTGAGTTGTGAGGCTTTTTAGTTTACAAGCAGCTCTGTAACAAGAGTTACTCTTAGAACAGTCATTACAAATAGTCTTCTACAGCCAACAGCCATTGCTTTTGGCCATAGCACTCTTAGGAATCCCGATCTTGTGCGCTTAGTTAGTACTTGGAATGGAGACTGCCAGGGAACACTAAGCGCTGTAAGCTTTTAAGCTTAAGGCTCCGATTGTGAAGATTGTAGCTACAGTCATTTAAACACAAGAGGAGATCAAAACTTTAAAAAAATAAACAAATAAACAATAAATGAATAAAAAATAAACAAACAAATAAAAAACAAACAAACAAAAAACACTGGAAAGCCAGTCATTTATTTTGAGTTGTGAGGCTTTTTAGTTTACAAGCAGCTCTGTAACAAGAGTTACTCTTAGAACAGTCATTACAAATAGTCTTCTACAGCCAACAGCCATTGCTTTTGGCCATAGCACTCTTAGGAATCCCGATCTTGTGCGCTTAGTTAGTACTTGGAATGGAGACTGCCAGGGAACACTAAGCGCTGTAAGCTTTTAAGCTTAAGGCTCCGATTGTGAAGATTGTAGCTACAGTCATTTAAACACAATAAGAGATCAAAACTTAAAAGAAATAAACAAATAAACAAAAAAATTAATAAAAAATAAACAAACAAATAAAAAAACAAACAAACAAAAAACACTGGAAAGCCAGTCATTTATTTTGAGCTGTGAGGCTTTTTAGTTTACAAGCAGCTCTGTAACAAGAGTTACTCTTAGAACAGTCATTACAAATAGTCTTCTACAGCCAACAGCCATTGCTTTTGGCCATAGCACTCTTAGGAATCCCGAGCTTGTGCGCTTAGTTAATACTTGGAATGGAGACTGCCAGGGAACACTAGTTGCTGTAAGCCATTGAGCTTAAGGCTCCGATTGTGAAGATTGTAGCTACAGTCATTTAAACACAAGAGGAGATCAAAACTTTAAAGAAATAAACAAATAAACAATAAATGAATAAAAAATAAACAAACAAATAAAACAAACAAACAAACAAAAAACACTGGAAAGCCAGTCATTTATTTTGAGTTGTGAGGCTTTTTAGTTTACAAGCAGCTCTGTAACAAGAGTTACTCTTAGAACAGTCATTACAAATAGTCTTCTACAGCCAACAGCCATTGCTTTTGGCCATAGCACTCTTAGGAATCCCGATCTTGTGCGCTTAGTTAGTACTTGGAATGGAGACTGCCAGGGAACACTAGGCGCTGTAAGCTTTTAAGCTTAAGGCTCCGATTGTGAAGATTGTAGCTACAGTCATTTAAACACAAGAGGAGATCAAAAAATAAATAAATAAATAAACAAATAAACAATAAATGAATAAAAAATAAACAAACAAATAAAAAACAAACAAACAGAAAACACTGGAAAGCCAGTCATTTATTTTGAGTTGTGAGGCTTTTTAGTTTACAAGCAGCTCTGTAACAAGAGTTACTCTTAGAACAGTCATTACAAATAGTCTTCTACAGCCAACAGCCATTGCTTTTGGCCATAGCACTCTTAGGAATCCCGATCTTGTGCGCTTAGTTAGTACTTGGAATGGAGACTGCCAGGGAACACTAAGCGCTGTAAGCTTTTAAGCTTAAGGCTCCGATTGTGAAGATTGTAGCTACAGTCATTTAAACACAAGAGGAGATCAAAACTTTAAAAAAATAAACAAATAAACAATAAATGAATAAAAAATAAACAAACAAATAAAAAACAAACAAACAAAAAACACTGGAAAGCCAGTCATTTATTTTGAGTTGTGAGGCTTTTTAGTTTACAAGCAGCTCTGTAACAAGAGTTACTCTTAGAACAGTCATTACAAATAGTCTTCTACAGCCAACAGCCATTGCTTTTGGCCATAGCACTCTTAGGAATCCCGATCTTGTGCGCTTAGTTAGTACTTGGAATGGAGACTGCCAGGGAACACTAAGCGCTGTAAGCTTTTAAGCTTAAGGCTCCGATTGTGAAGATTGTAGCTACAGTCATTTAAACACAATAAGAGATCAAAACTTAAAAGAAATAAACAAATAAACAAAAAAATTAATAAAAAATAAACAAACAAATAAAAAAACAAACAAACAAAAAACACTGGAAAGCCAGTCATTTATTTTGAGCTGTGAGGCTTTTTAGTTTACAAGCAGCTCTGTAACAAGAGTTACTCTTAGAACAGTCATTACAAATAGTCTTCTACAGCCAACAGCCATTGCTTTTGGCCATAGCACTCTTAGGAATCCCGATCTTGTGCGCTTAGTTAGTACTTGGAATGGAGACTGCCAGGGAACACTAAGCGCTGTAAGCCTTTAAGCTTAAGGCTCCGATTGTGAAGATTGTAGCTGCAGTCATTTAAACACAAGAGGAGATCAAAACTTTAAAAAAATAAACAAATAAACAATAAATGAATAAAAAATAAACAAACAAATAAAAAAACAAACAAACAAAAAACACTGGAAAGCCAGTCATTTATTTTGAGTTGTGAGGCTTTTTAGTTTACAAGCAGCTCTGTAACAAGAGTTACTCTTAGAACAGTCATTACAAATAGTCTTCTACAGCCAACAGCCATTGCTTTTGGCCATAGCACTCTTAGGAATCCCGAGCTTGTGCGCTTAGTTAATACTTGGAATGGAGACTGCCAGGGAACACTAGTTGCTGTAAGCCATTGAGCTTAAGGCTCCGATTGTGAAGATTGTAGCTACAGTCATTTAAACACAAGAGGAGATCAAAACTTTAAAGAAATAAACAAATAAACAATAAATGAATAAAAAATAAACAAACAAATAAAACAAACAAACAAACAAAAAACACTGGAAAGCCAGTCATTTATTTTGAGTTGTGAGGCTTTTTAGTTTACAAGCAGCTCTGTAACAAGAGTTACTCTTAGAACAGTCACTACAAATAGTCTTCTACAGCCAACAGCCATTGCTTTTGGCCATAGCACTCTTAGGAATCCCGATCTTGTGCGCTTAGTTAGTACTTGGAATGGAGACTGCCAGGGAACACTAAGCGCTCTAAGCTTTTTAGCTTAAGGCTCCGATTGTGAAGATTGTAGGTACAGTCATTTATACACAAGAGGAGATCAAAACTTTAAAAAATTAACAAATAAACAATAAATGAATAAAAAATAAACAAACAAATAAAAAAACAAACAAACAAAAACACTGGAAAGCCAGTCATTTATTTTGAGCTGTGAGGCTTTTTAGTTTACAAGCAGCTCTGTAACAAGAGTTACTCTTAGAACAGTCATTACAAATAGTCTTCTACAGCCAACAGCCATTGCTTTTGGCCATAGCACTCTTAGGAATCCCGATCTTGTGCGCTTAGTTAGTACTTGGAATGGAGACTGCCAGGGAACACTAAGCGCTGTAAGCTTTTAAGCTTAAGGCTCCGATTGTGAAGATTGTAGCTACAGTCATTTAAACACAAGAGGAGATCAAAACTTTAAAAAAATAAACAAATAAACAATAAATGAATAAAAAATAAACAAACAAATAAAAAAACAAACAAACAAAAAACACTGGAAAGCCAGTCATTTATTTTGAGTTGTGAGGCTTTTTAGTTTACAAGCAGCTCTGTAACAAGAGTTACTCTTAGAACAGTCATTACAAATAGTCTTCTACAGCCAACAGCCATTGCTTTTGGCCATAGCACTCTTAGGAATCCCGATCTTGTGCGCTTAGTTAGTACTTGGAATGGAGACTGCCAGGGAACACTAGGCGCTGTAAGCCTTTTAGCTTAAGGCTCCGATTGTGAAGATTGTAGCTACAGTCATTTAAACACAATAAGAGATCAAAACTTAAAAGAAATAAACAAATAAACAAAAAAATTAATAAAAAATAAACAAACAAATAAAAAAAACAAACAAACAAAAAACACTGGAAAGCCAGTCATTTATTTTGAGCTGTGAGGCTTTTTAGTTTACAAGCAGCTCTGTAACAAGAGTTACTCTTAGAACAGTCATTACAAATAGTCTTCTACAGCCAACAGCCATTGCTTTTGGCCATAGCACTCTTAGGAATCCCGAGCTTGTGCGCTTAGTTAATACTTGGAATGGAGACTGCCAGGGAACACTAGTTGCTGTAAGCCATTGAGCTTAAGGCTCCGATTGTGAAGATTGTAGCTACAGTCATTTAAACACAAGAGGAGATCAAAACTTTAAAGAAATAAACAAATAAACAATAAATGAATAAAAAATAAACAAACAAATAAAACAAACAAACAAACAAAAAACACTGGAAAGCCAGTCATTTATTTTGAGTTGTGAGGCTTTTTAGTTTACAAGCAGCTCTGTAACAAGAGTTACTCTTAGAACAGTCATTACAAATAGTCTTCTACAGCCAACAGCCATTGCTTTTGGCCATAGCACTCTTAGGAATCCCGATCTTGTGCGCTTAGTTAGTACTTGGAATGGAGACTGCCAGGGAACACTAGGCGCTGTAAGCTTTTAAGCTTAAGGCTCCGATTGTGAAGATTGTAGCTACAGTCATTTAAACACAAGAGGAGATCAAAAAATAAATAAATAAATAAACAAATAAACAATAAATGAATAAAAAATAAACAAACAAATAAAAAAACAAACAAACAGAAAACACTGGAAAGCCAGTCATTTATTTTGAGTTGTGAGGCTTTTTAGTTTACAAGCAGCTCTGTAACAAGAGTTACTCTTAGAACAGTCATTACAAATAGTCTTCTACAGCCAACAGCCATTGCTTTTGGCCATAGCACTCTTAGGAATCCCGATCTTGTGCGCTTAGTTAGTACTTGGAATGGAGACTGCCAGGGAACACTAAGCGCTGTAAGCTTTTAAGCTTAAGGCTCCGATTGTGAAGATTGTAGCTACAGTCATTTAAACACAAGAGGAGATCAAAACTTTAAAAAAATAAACAAATAAACAATAAATGAATAAAAAATAAACAAACAAATAAAAAACAAACAAACAAAAAACACTGGAAAGCCAGTCATTTATTTTGAGTTGTGAGGCTTTTTAGTTTACAAGCAGCTCTGTAACAAGAGTTACTCTTAGAACAGTCATTACAAATAGTCTTCTACAGCCAACAGCCATTGCTTTTGGCCATAGCACTCTTAGGAATCCCGATCTTGTGCGCTTAGTTAGTACTTGGAATGGAGACTGCCAGGGAACACTAAGCGCTGTAAGCTTTTAAGCTTAAGGCTCCGATTGTGAAGATTGTAGCTACAGTCATTTAAACACAAGAGGAGATCAAAGCTTTAAAAAAATAAACAAATAAACAATAAATGAATAAAAAATAAACAAACAAATAAAAAAACAAACAAACAGAAAACACTGGAAAGCCAGTCATTTATTTTGAGTTGTGAGGCTTTTTAGTTTACAAGCAGCTCTGTAACAAGAGTTACTCTTAGAACAGTCATTACAAATAGTCTTCTACAGCCAACAGCCATTGCTTTTGGCCATAGCACTCTTAGGAATCCCGATCTTGTGCGCTTAGTTAGTACTTGGAATGGAGACTGCCAGGGAACACTAAGCGCTGTAAGCTTTTAAGCTTAAGGCTCCGATTGTGAAGATTGTAGCTACAGTCATTTAAACACAAGAGGAGATCAAAACTTTAAAAAAATAAACAAATAAACAATAAATGAATAAAAAATAAACAAACAAATAAAAAAACAAACAAATAAAAAACACTGGAAAGCCAGTCATTTATTTTGAGTTGTGAGGCTTTTTAGTTTACAAGCAGCTCTGTAACAAGAGTTACTCTTAGAACAGTCATTACAAATAGTCTTCTACAGCCAACAGCCATTGCTTTTGGCCATAGCACTCTTAGGAATCCCGATCTTGTGCGCTTAGTTAGTACTTGGAATGGAGACTGCCAGGGAACACTAGGCGCTGTAAGCTTTTTAGCTTAAGGCTCCGATTGTGAAGATTGTAGCTACAGTCATTTAAACACAATAAGAGATCAAAACTTAAAAGAAATAAACAAATAAACAAAAAAATTAATAAAAAATAAACAAACAAATAAAAAAACAAACAAACAAAAAACACTGGAAAGCCAGTCATTTATTTTGAGCTGTGAGGCTTTTTAGTTTACAAGCAGCTCTGTAACAAGAGTTACTCTTAGAACAGTCATTACAAATAGTCTTCTACAGCCAACAGCCATTGCTTTTGGCCATAGCACTCTTAGGAATCCCGATCTTGTGCGCTTAGTTAGTACTTGGAATGGAGACTGCCAGGGAACACTAAGCGCTGTAAGCCTTTAAGCTTAAGGCTCCGATTGTGAAGATTGTAGCTGCAGTCATTTAAACACAAGAGGAGATCAAAACTTTAAAAAAATAAACAAATAAACAATAAATGAATAAAAAATAAACAAACAAATAAAAAAACAAACAAACAAAAAACACTGGAAAGCCAGTCATTTATTTTGAGTTGTGAGGCTTTTTAGTTTACAAGCAGCTCTGTAACAAGAGTTACTCTTAGAACAGTCATTACAAATAGTCTTCTACAGCCAACAGCCATTGCTTTTGGCCATAGCACTCTTAGGAATCCCGAGCTTGTGCGCTTAGTTAATACTTGGAATGGAGACTGCCAGGGAACACTAGTTGCTGTAAGCCATTGAGCTTAAGGCTCCGATTGTGAAGATTGTAGCTACAGTCATTTAAACACAAGAGGAGATCAAAACTTTAAAGAAATAAACAAATAAACAATAAATGAATAAAAAATAAACAAACAAATAAAACAAACAAACAAACAAAAAACACTGGAAAGCCAGTCATTTATTTTGAGTTGTGAGGCTTTTTAGTTTACAAGCAGCTCTGTAACAAGAGTTACTCTTAGAACAGTCATTACAAATAGTCTTCTACAGCCAACAGCCATTGCTTTTGGCCATAGCACTCTTAGGAATCCCGATCTTGTGCGCTTAGTTAGTACTTGGAATGGAGACTGCCAGGGAACACTAAGCGCTCTAAGCTTTTTAGCTTAAGGCTCCGATTGTGAAGATTGTAGGTACAGTCATTTATACACAAGAGGAGATCAAAACTTTAAAAAATTAACAAATAAACAATAAATGAATAAAAAATAAACAAACAAATAAAAAAACAAACAAACAAAAACACTGGAAAGCCAGTCATTTATTTTGAGCTGTGAGGCTTTTTAGTTTACAAGCAGCTCTGTAACAAGAGTTACTCTTAGAACAGTCATTACAAATAGTCTTCTACAGCCAACAGCCATTGCTTTTGGCCATAGCACTCTTAGGAATCCCGAGCTTGTGCGCTTAGTTAATACTTGGAATGGAGACTGCCAGGGAACACTAGTTGCTGTAAGCCATTGAGCTTAAGGCTCCGATTGTGAAGATTGTAGCTACAGTCATTTAAACACAAGAGGAGATCAAAACTTTAAAGAAATAAACAAATAAACAATAAATGAATAAAAAATAAACAAACAAATAAAACAAACAAACAAACAAAAAACACTGGAAAGCCAGTCATTTATTTTGAGTTGTGAGGCTTTTTAGTTTACAAGCAGCTCTGTAACAAGAGTTACTCTTAGAACAGTCATTACAAATAGTCTTCTACAGCCAACAGCCATTGCTTTTGGCCATAGCACTCTTAGGAATCCCGATCTTGTGCGCTTAGTTAGTACTTGGAATGGAGACTGCCAGGGAACACTAGGCGCTGTAAGCTTTTAAGCTTAAGGCTCCGATTGTGAAGATTGTAGCTACAGTCATTTAAACACAAGAGGAGATCAAAAAATAAATAAATAAATAAACAAATAAACAATAAATGAATAAAAAATAAACAAACAAATAAAAAACAAACAAACAGAAAACACTGGAAAGCCAGTCATTTATTTTGAGTTGTGAGGCTTTTTAGTTTACAAGCAGCTCTGTAACAAGAGTTACTCTTAGAACAGTCATTACAAATAGTCTTCTACAGCCAACAGCCATTGCTTTTGGCCATAGCACTCTTAGGAATCCCGATCTTGTGCGCTTAGTTAGTACTTGGAATGGAGACTGCCAGGGAACACTAAGCGCTGTAAGCTTTTAAGCTTAAGGCTCCGATTGTGAAGATTGTAGCTACAGTCATTTAAACACAAGAGGAGATCAAAACTTTAAAAAAATAAACAAATAAACAATAAATGAATAAAAAATAAACAAACAAATAAAAAACAAACAAACAAAAAACACTGGAAAGCCAGTCATTTATTTTGAGTTGTGAGGCTTTTTAGTTTACAAGCAGCTCTGTAACAAGAGTTACTCTTAGAACAGTCATTACAAATAGTCTTCTACAGCCAACAGCCATTGCTTTTGGCCATAGCACTCTTAGGAATCCCGATCTTGTGCGCTTAGTTAGTACTTGGAATGGAGACTGCCAGGGAACACTAAGCGCTGTAAGCTTTTAAGCTTAAGGCTCCGATTGTGAAGATTGTAGCTACAGTCATTTAAACACAATAAGAGATCAAAACTTAAAAGAAATAAACAAATAAACAAAAAAATTAATAAAAAATAAACAAACAAATAAAAAAACAAACAAACAAAAAACACTGGAAAGCCAGTCATTTATTTTGAGCTGTGAGGCTTTTTAGTTTACAAGCAGCTCTGTAACAAGAGTTACTCTTAGAACAGTCATTACAAATAGTCTTCTACAGCCAACAGCCATTGCTTTTGGCCATAGCACTCTTAGGAATCCCGATCTTGTGCGCTTAGTTAGTACTTGGAATGGAGACTGCCAGGGAACACTAAGCGCTGTAAGCCTTTAAGCTTAAGGCTCCGATTGTGAAGATTGTAGCTGCAGTCATTTAAACACAAGAGGAGATCAAAACTTTAAAAAAATAAACAAATAAACAATAAATGAATAAAAAATAAACAAACAAATAAAAAAACAAACAAACAAAAAACACTGGAAAGCCAGTCATTTATTTTGAGTTGTGAGGCTTTTTAGTTTACAAGCAGCTCTGTAACAAGAGTTACTCTTAGAACAGTCATTACAAATAGTCTTCTACAGCCAACAGCCATTGCTTTTGGCCATAGCACTCTTAGGAATCCCGAGCTTGTGCGCTTAGTTAATACTTGGAATGGAGACTGCCAGGGAACACTAGTTGCTGTAAGCCATTGAGCTTAAGGCTCCGATTGTGAAGATTGTAGCTACAGTCATTTAAACACAAGAGGAGATCAAAACTTTAAAGAAATAAACAAATAAACAATAAATGAATAAAAAATAAACAAACAAATAAAACAAACAAACAAACAAAAAACACTGGAAAGCCAGTCATTTATTTTGAGTTGTGAGGCTTTTTAGTTTACAAGCAGCTCTGTAACAAGAGTTACTCTTAGAACAGTCATTACAAATAGTCTTCTACAGCCAACAGCCATTGCTTTTGGCCATAGCACTCTTAGGAATCCCGATCTTGTGCGCTTAGTTAGTACTTGGAATGGAGACTGCCAGGGAACACTAAGCGCTCTAAGCTTTTTAGCTTAAGGCTCCGATTGTGAAGATTGTAGGTACAGTCATTTATACACAAGAGGAGATCAAAACTTTAAAAAATTAACAAATAAACAATAAATGAATAAAAAATAAACAAACAAATAAAAAAACAAACAAACAAAAACACTGGAAAGCCAGTCATTTATTTTGAGCTGTGAGGCTTTTTAGTTTACAAGCAGCTCTGTAACAAGAGTTACTCTTAGAACAGTCATTACAAATAGTCTTCTACAGCCAACAGCCATTGCTTTTGGCCATAGCACTCTTAGGAATCCCGAGCTTGTGCGCTTAGTTAATACTTGGAATGGAGACTGCCAGGGAACACTAGTTGCTGTAAGCCATTGAGCTTAAGGCTCCGATTGTGAAGATTGTAGCTACAGTCATTTAAACACAAGAGGAGATCAAAACTTTAAAGAAATAAACAAATAAACAATAAATGAATAAAAAATAAACAAACAAATAAAACAAACAAACAAACAAAAAACACTGGAAAGCCAGTCATTTATTTTGAGTTGTGAGGCTTTTTAGTTTACAAGCAGCTCTGTAACAAGAGTTACTCTTAGAACAGTCATTACAAATAGTCTTCTACAGCCAACAGCCATTGCTTTTGGCCATAGCACTCTTAGGAATCCCGATCTTGTGCGCTTAGTTAGTACTTGGAATGGAGACTGCCAGGGAACACTAGGCGCTGTAAGCTTTTAAGCTTAAGGCTCCGATTGTGAAGATTGTAGCTACAGTCATTTAAACACAAGAGGAGATCAAAAAATAAATAAATAAATAAACAAATAAACAATAAATGAATAAAAAATAAACAAACAAATAAAAAACAAACAAACAGAAAACACTGGAAAGCCAGTCATTTATTTTGAGTTGTGAGGCTTTTTAGTTTACAAGCAGCTCTGTAACAAGAGTTACTCTTAGAACAGTCATTACAAATAGTCTTCTACAGCCAACAGCCATTGCTTTTGGCCATAGCACTCTTAGGAATCCCGATCTTGTGCGCTTAGTTAGTACTTGGAATGGAGACTGCCAGGGAACACTAAGCGCTGTAAGCTTTTAAGCTTAAGGCTCCGATTGTGAAGATTGTAGCTACAGTCATTTAAACACAAGAGGAGATCAAAACTTTAAAAAAATAAACAAATAAACAATAAATGAATAAAAAATAAACAAACAAATAAAAAACAAACAAACAAAAAACACTGGAAAGCCAGTCATTTATTTTGAGTTGTGAGGCTTTTTAGTTTACAAGCAGCTCTGTAACAAGAGTTACTCTTAGAACAGTCATTACAAATAGTCTTCTACAGCCAACAGCCATTGCTTTTGGCCATAGCACTCTTAGGAATCCCGATCTTGTGCGCTTAGTTAGTACTTGGAATGGAGACTGCCAGGGAACACTAAGCGCTGTAAGCTTTTAAGCTTAAGGCTCCGATTGTGAAGATTGTAGCTACAGTCATTTAAACACAATAAGAGATCAAAACTTAAAAGAAATAAACAAATAAACAAAAAAATTAATAAAAAATAAACAAACAAATAAAAAAACAAACAAACAAAAAACACTGGAAAGCCAGTCATTTATTTTGAGCTGTGAGGCTTTTTAGTTTACAAGCAGCTCTGTAACAAGAGTTACTCTTAGAACAGTCATTACAAATAGTCTTCTACAGCCAACAGCCATTGCTTTTGGCCATAGCACTCTTAGGAATCCCGATCTTGTGCGCTTAGTTAGTACTTGGAATGGAGACTGCCAGGGAACACTAGGCGCTGTAAGCTTTTTAGCTTAAGGCTCCGATTGTGAAGATTGTAGCTACAGTCATTTAAACACAATAAGAGATCAAAACTTAAAAGAAATAAACAAATAAACAAAAAAATTAATAAAAAATAAACAAACAAATAAAAAAACAAACAAACAAAAAACACTGGAAAGCCAGTCATTTATTTTGAGCTGTGAGGCTTTTTAGTTTACAAGCAGCTCTGTAACAAGAGTTACTCTTAGAACAGTCATTACAAATAGTCTTCTACAGCCAACAGCCATTGCTTTTGGCCATAGCACTCTTAGGAATCCCGATCTTGTGCGCTTAGTTAGTACTTGGAATGGAGACTGCCAGGGAACACTAAGCGCTGTAAGCCTTTAAGCTTAAGGCTCCGATTGTGAAGATTGTAGCTGCAGTCATGTAAACACAAGAGGAGATCAAAACTTTAAAAAAATAAACAAATAAACAATAAATGAATAAAAAATAAACAAACAAATAAAAAAACAAACAAACAAAAAACACTGGAAAGCCAGTCATTTATTTTGAGTTGTGAGGCTTTTTAGTTTACAAGCAGCTCTGTAACAAGAGTTACTCTTAGAACAGTCATTACAAATAGTCTTCTACAGCCAACAGCCATTGCTTTTGGCCATAGCACTCTTAGGAATCCCGAGCTTGTGCGCTTAGTTAATACTTGGAATGGAGACTGCCAGGGAACACTAGTTGCTGTAAGCCATTGAGCTTAAGGCTCCGATTGTGAAGATTGTAGCTACAGTCATTTATACACAAGAGGAGATCAAAACTTTAAAAAATTAACAAATAAACAATAAATGAATAAAAAATAAACAAACAAATAAAAAAACAAACAAACAAAAACACTGGAAAGCCAGTCATTTATTTTGAGCTGTGAGGCTTTTTAGTTTACAAGCAGCTCTGTAACAAGAGTTACTCTTAGAACAGTCATTACAAATAGTCTTCTACAGCCAACAGCCATTGCTTTTGGCCATAGCACTCTTAGGAATCCCGATCTTGTGCGCTTAGTTAGTACTTGGAATGGAGACTGCCAGGGAACACTAAGCGCTGTAAGCTTTTTAGCTTAAGGCTCCGATTGTGAAGATTGTAGCTACAGTCATTTAAACACAAGAGGAGATCAAAAAATAAATAAATAAATAAACAAATAAACAATAAATGAATAAAAAATAAACAAACAAATAAAAAAACAAACAAACAGAAAACACTGGAAAGCCAGTCATTTATTTTGAGTTGTGAGGCTTTTTAGTTTACAAGCAGCTCTGTAACAAGAGTTACTCTTAGAACAGTCATTACAAATAGTCCTTCTACAGCCAACAGCCATTGCTTTTGGCCATAGCACTCTTAGGAATCCCGATCTTGTGCGCTTAGTTAGTACTTGGAATGGAGACTGCCAGGGAACACTAAGCGCTGTAAGCTTTTAAGCTTAAGGCTCCGATTGTGAAGATTGTAGCTACAGTCATTTAAACACAAGAGGAGATCAAAACTTTAAAAAAATAAACAAATAAACAATAAATGAATAAAAAATAAACAAACAAATAAAAAAAAAAAAAAAAAAAAAACACTGGAAAGCCAGTCATTTATTTTGAGTTGTGAGGCTTTTTAGTTTACAAGCAGCTCTGTAACAAGAGTTACTCTTAGAACAGTCATTACAAATAGTCTTCTACAGCCAACAGCCATTGCTTTTGGCCATAGCACTCTTAGGAATCCCGATCTTGTGCGCTTAGTTAGTACTTGGAATGGAGACTGCCAGGGAACACTAAGCGCTGTAAGCTTTTAAGCTTAAGGCTCCGATTGTGAAGATTGTAGCTACAGTCATTTAAACACAAGAGGAGATCAAAACTTTAAAAAAATAAACAAATAAACAATAAATGAATAAAAAATAAACAAACAAATAAAAAACAAACAAACAAAAAACACTGGAAAGCCAGTCATTTATTTTGAGTTGTGAGGCTTTTTAGTTTACAA
Organism: Hoplias malabaricus; assembly: GCF_029633855.1. NCBI lineage: Eukaryota > Metazoa > Chordata > Actinopteri > Characiformes > Erythrinidae > Hoplias > Hoplias malabaricus. Next base: position 21,611 of record NW_027101069.1, read on the forward strand.
GCAGCTCTGTAACAAGAGTTACTCTTAGAACAGTCATTACAAATAGTCTTCTACAGCCAACAGCCATTGCTTTTGGCCATAGCACTCTTAGGAATCCCGATCTTGTGTGCTTAGTTAGTACTTGGAATGGAGACTGCCAGGGAACACTAAGCGCTGTAAGCTTTTAAGCTTAAGGCTCCGATTGTGAAGATTGTAGCTACAGTCATTTAAACACAAGAGGAGATCAAAGCTTTAAAAAAATAAACAAATAAACAATAAATGAATAAAAAATAAACAAACAAATAAAAAAACAAACAAACAAAAAACACTGGAAAGCCAGTCATTTATTTTGAGTTGTGAGGCTTTTTAGTTTACAAGCAGCTCTGTAACAAGAGTTACTCTTAGAACAGTCATTACAAATAGTCTTCTACAGCCAACAGCCATTGCTTTTGGCCATAGCACTCTTAGGAATCCCGATCTTGTGCGCTTAGTTAGTACTTGGAATGGAGACTGCCAGGGAACACTAAGCGCTGTAAGCTTTTAAGCTTAAGGCTCCGATTGTGAAGATTGTAGCTACAGTCATTTAAACACAAGAGGAGATCAAAACTTTAAAAAAATAAACAAATAAACAATAAATGAATAAAAAATAAACAAACAAATAAAAAAACAAACAAACAAAAAACACTGGAAAGCCAGTCATTTATTTTGAGTTGTGAGGCTTTTTAGTTTACAAGCAGCTCTGTAACAAGAGTTACTCTTAGAACAGTCATTACAAATAGTCTTCTACAGCCAACAGCCATTGCTTTTGGCCATAGCACTCTTAGGAATCCCGATCTTGTGCGCTTAGTTAGTACTTGGAATGGAGACTGCCAGGGAACACTAAGCGCTGTAAGCTTTTTAGCTTAAGGCTCCGATTGTGAAGATTGTAGCTACAGTCATTTAAACACAAGAGGAGATCAAAACTTAAAAGAAATAAACAAATAAACAATAAATGAATAAAAAATAAACAAACAAATAAAAAAACAAACAAACAAAAAACACTGGAAAGCCAGTCATTTATTTTGAGTTGTGAGGCTTTTTAGTTTACAAGCAGCTCTGTAACAAGAGTTACTCTTAGAACAGTCATTACAAATAGTCTTCTACAGCCAACAGCCATTGCTTTTGGCCATAGCACTCTTAGGAATCCCGATCTTGTGCGCTTAGTTAGTACTTGGAATGGAGACTGCCAGGGAACACTAGGCGCTGTAAGCTTTTTAGCTTAAGGCTCCGATTGTGAAGATTGTAGCTACAGTCATTTAAACACAATAAGAGATCAAAACTTAAAAGAAATAAACAAATAAACAAAAAAATTAATAAAAAATAAACAAACAAATAAAAAAACAAACAAACAAAAAACACTGGAAAGCCAGTCATTTATTTTGAGCTGTGAGGCTTTTTAGTTTACAAGCAGCTCTGTAACAAGAGTTACTCTTAGAACAGTCATTACAAATAGTCTTCTACAGCCAACAGCCATTGCTTTTGGCCATAGCACTCTTAGGAATCCCGATCTTGTGCGCTTAGTTAGTACTTGGAATGGAGACTGCCAGGGAACACTAAGCGCTGTAAGCCTTTAAGCTTAAGGCTCCGATTGTGAAGATTGTAGCTGCAGTCATTTAAACACAAGAGGAGATCAAAACTTTAAAAAAATAAACAAATAAACAATAAATGAATAAAAAATAAACAAACAAATAAAAAAACAAACAAACAAAAAACACTGGAAAGCCAGTCATTTATTTTGAGTTGTGAGGCTTTTTAGTTTACAAGCAGCTCTGTAACAAGAGTTACTCTTAGAACAGTCATTACAAATAGTCTTCTACAGCCAACAGCCATTGCTTTTGGCCATAGCACTCTTAGGAATCCCGAGCTTGTGCGCTTAGTTAATACTTGGAATGGAGACTGCCAGGGAACACTAGTTGCTGTAAGCCATTGAGCTTAAGGCTCCGATTGTGAAGATTGTAGCTACAGTCATTTAAACACAAGAGGAGATCAAAACTTTAAAGAAATAAACAAATAAACAATATATGAATAAAAAATAAACAAACAAATAAAACAAACAAACAAACAAAAAACACTGGAAAGCCAGTCATTTATTTTGAGTTGTGAGGCTTTTTAGTTT